>NC_090258.1:43845950-43847851 GCF_037325665.1 Littorina saxatilis | reverse complement strand
TATTTTACATTTAGGATCCATACTAAAGTATATGCTTACATTAGTGAATGGTAAGAGTTAGGGTCAAGGTTTAACTAATCCTAAAGGTGGTCCCCAATTCAGCCCCAAGTCGACTTCGCGAAGTCTTTTTACCGAAAACTCAGTGCAAAGCTCCGTGCCAAGCTCCGTGCCAAGCTCCGTGCCAAGCTCCGTGCCAAGCTCCGTGCCAAGCTCCGTGCCAAGCTCAGTGCAAAGCTCCGTGCGGCCAGCTTCGCGTGGTCGACTTCGCCCAGATATAAGGGCAGGCTTAACCCTATCCCTCTGCCATGATATTTGAGGTTTTTCTTCTGGTCAAAGCGCAATGTACAGGGTGACACACAAAAAACGGTCATCACCAAAAGTCGAATAACTTCAGAAACGTTATTTAAATCAACAGAAAACTTCAGCCACATTAGGTCAAGCCTACGTAGCAGACATCCCCAAAGTGTCAAGTCTGTACTACAAACACTCTGTGTTTCACTGGCGCACAAAAATGTGCTCTATATGAGCTCCCCGGCGCTGCAGGCACACTTGGATCAGGGGGCCAAAAAAAAAAGTCATCACCTAAACTTGAATAACTTTTGAAGTAATTAATCAATTCTTTTAATTTTTCAGATTTACCAAGTGGAACCAATGTTCTATGAGTGTACCAAATTTGAGCTTCGAGGTGGCATGGACTACGGAGGAAAAGACATTTATATTTGAGGCATATTTTCGGCAGAAGTCAATCCATGCAGCTCAATTGCAATTCAAAGAACGGTTCGGATGTCGTGAATTTCCTGTCCACTCAATGATCTACAGATGGGTCAACAAGTTCAGAACCCATGGGACTGTGCGTAACCTCAATGGTAAAGATACTAACAGACAATCACACTCTGGACGACCGATATCATCAAGGACATAACCTCAATGGTAAAGACACTAACAGACAATCACACTCTGGACGACCGATACCATCCAGGACACCACCACGTGACCGTTTTGTGTGTGTCACCCTGTACATCAAATAACTTTCATGTCTAGTATTAAGGCTGCTTTGAGGTCTCAGTGAACACGGAAGCTTTAACCACCCGTCTCTCTCCCACATTTCAAGATTCTCTCTTCAACATATTTTTTCCTCTCACACCATATTATGTTCAGATAATATGGCGATTTAAGTGCACCCTACTCAACTCGGCATAAAAAAGAGAGACATCTCCGAGATTCAGGGGGGACAACTCTGCTTTTTCGTTTTCTTCGCTTCACGAGACATGTTTGGAAAATGGAGGCGGAGGGGAGGTAACTCTCGCAACCCCTCACCACGCATTTCCGTTTTGTCGCTCTCCAACCGAGCGCAAAGGGAGATAAGTGTCGTACGGAGGGAAACGCTTTGTGCGAGCGATCCGTCTTGTCGGTCTGGTGGCGACATGAGTTTCAATGATGATGGATTCTTTGACGATTTAGCATCATTTATTTATTGATTCGGTGGCCGAGTTTTATATACAGACTTGGAGTCCCTTTTTTGACAATTTAGCATTATTTATTAAATGAGTGACCTAGATTTAAATACAGACTTGGAGTCTTTGGTTTGTGCAATGCTGAGTCTGATCCGGCTGTGTGTACCCACTGACGTCGCAAAGACAAAACTCTGGTATTGTATTGTTTTGTTTTGTATTGTTTTGTATTGCAATGTGTTGTATTGTATTGTATTGGATTGGCTTGTATTATATTGTATTGTATTGTATTGTATTGTATTGCAATGTGTTGTATTGTATTGGATTGGATTGGATTGTATTGTATTGTATTGTATCGAATAGCATTACCTGCTGAAGAGACGATACACAATGATAATAAAACATTGTATTGCATTGCATTGCATTCTATTGAATGGGTTGTGCTGTATT
>NC_090258.1:43838450-43840950 GCF_037325665.1 Littorina saxatilis | reverse complement strand
AATCTCCATACCCCCATTCACGTTGTGTCTGGACGATAGTATCATTGGAGGTACTAGACAAGGTAACTCTGACTGTGGTGAGATGTAGGAAGGGGTGTAGAGACTGTGGTGAGATGTAGGAAGGGGTGTAGAGACTGTGGTAAGATGTAGGAAGGGGTGTAGAGACTGTGGTGAGATGTAGGAAGGGGTGTAGAGACTGGGGTAAGATGTAGGAAAGGGTGTAGAGACTGTGGTGAGATGTAGGAAGGGGTGTAGAGACTGTGGTGAGATGTAGGAAGGGGTGTAGAGACTGGGGTAAGATGTAGGAAGGGGTGTAGAGACTGGGGTAAGATGTAGGAAGGGGTGTAGAGACTGTGGTGAGATGTAGGAAGGGGTGTAGAGACTGTGGTGAGATGTAGGAAGGGGTGTAGAGACTGGGGTGAGATGTAGGAAGGGGTGTAGAGACGGTGGTGAGATGTAGGAAGGGGTGTAGAGACTGTGGTGAGATGTAGGAAGGGGTGTAGAGACTGGGGTAAGATGTAGGAAGGGGTGTAGAGACTGTAGTGAGATGTAGGAAGGGGTGTAGAGACTGGGGTAAGATGTAGGAAGGGGTGTAGAGACGGTGGTGAGATGTAGGAAGGGGTGTAGAGACTGTGGTGAGATGTAGGAAGGGGTGTAGAGACTGGGGTAAGATGTAGGAAGGGGTGTAGAGACTGTGGTGAGATGTAGGAAGGGGTGTAGAGACTGGGGTAAGATGTAGGAAGGGGTGCAGAGACGGTGGTGAGATGTAGGAAGGGGTGTAGAGACTGTGGTGAGATGTAGGAAGGGGTGTAGAGACTGGGGTAAGATGTAGGAAGGGGTGTAGAGACTGTGGTGAGATGTAGGAAGGAGTGTAGAGACTGGGGTAAGATGTAGGAAGGGGTGTAGAGACTGGGGTGAGATGTAGGAAGGGGTGTAGAGACTGGGGTGAGATGTAGGAAGGGGTGTAGAGACTGGGGTAAGATGTAGGAAGGGGTGTAGAGACTGTGGTGAGATGTAGGAAGGGGTGTAGAGACTGGGGTAAGATGTAGGAAGGGGTGTAGAGACTGGGGTGAGATGTAGGAAGGGGTGTAGAGACTGGGGTGAGATGTAGGAAGGGGTGTAGAGACTGGGGTGAGATGTAGGAAGGGGTGTAGAGACTGTGGTGAGATGTAGGAAGGGGTGTAGAGACTGGGGTGAGATGTAGGAAGGGGTGTAGAGACTGTGGTGAGATGTAGGAAGGGGTGTACAGACTGGGGTAAGATGTAGGAAGGGGTGTAGAGACTGTGGTGAGATGTAGGAAGGGGTGTAGAGACTGTGGTGAGATGTAGGAAGGCGTGTAGAGACTGGGGTGAGATGTAGGAAGGGGTGTAGAGACTGGGGTAAGATGTAGGAAGGGGTGTAGAGACTGTGGTGAGATGTAGGAAGGGGTGTAGAGACTGGGGTGAGATGTAGGAAGGGGTGTAGAGACTGGGGTAAGGGTTGGGTTGGGTATGGGGGCAGGGGGGATGCGGAAGGGGGATGTAGCTCAGTTGGTAGCGCGCTGGATTTGTATTCAGTTGGCCGCTGTCAGCGTGAGTTCGATCCCAGGTTCGGCGGAAATTTATTTCAGAGTCAACTTTGTGTGCAGACTCTCTTCGGTGTCCGAACCCTCCCCCCGTGTACACTACATTGGGTGTGCACGTTAAAGATCCCACGATTGACAAAAGGGTCTTTCCTGGCAAAATTGCTTAGGCACAGTTAATAATTGTCTACCTATACCCGTGTGACTTGGAATAATAGGCCGTGAAAGGTAAATATGCGCCGAAATGGCTGCAATCTACTGGCCGTATAAAATTTCATCTCACACGGCATCACTGCAGAGCGCCTAGAACTGTACCCACGGAATATGCGCGATATAAGCGTCATTGATTGATTGATGTCTGGATGTGGTTCTAGCTAACTTGTTGGCACGTTGGTTGACTATGACTTCCAGCCCGTAAATATCTAAAACACCCTTCACATTCTCTTGAAGTGCATCAAAACACCATTCACATTCTCTTGAAGTGCATCAAAACACCATTCACATTCTCTTGAAGTGCATCAAAACACCATTCACATTCTCTTGAAGTGCATCAAAACACCATTCACATTCTCTTGAAGTGCATCAAAACACCATTCACATTCTCTTGAAGTGCATCAAAACACCATTCACGTGAACACCAGTCTGGGGAGAGATGCAGACAGAAGGGGTGAGAGTTGGGGGTGGGGTGTGATGTTGGAGAGAGGGGGGGGGGGGGGGTTGAGCTGGGGTGGTACCCACACACATTTCGACCAGATCGTTCACTGTGACTTACGAACCCCAATGACCATAACGCGCTTCACAATCACAAGAAACTGGATGAACGGGACAATGCCACGCCGTCAGAAAGGGCCGTCAGGAGAGGCCGGTGGATGGGAGGCGTAGCTAGCTTGTCACCCACTCTGTGACTGGGACTTCCAACATGGACATTTCCATGACGCC
>NC_090258.1:43805950-43833450 GCF_037325665.1 Littorina saxatilis | reverse complement strand
ATTTTCACATAGGAGGTTTCTGACCCTAGCGGACCAATTGTCTGTCCCTCTGTCTGCCATGTTCCTCATCATCACATGGGCCATTTTTACATATCTTGTGTTGGGGAGGCGATTTAGCCGCAACCAATATTTAACGCATCTGGTAGCAGCGAGGACTGATAGGGGAAATCTACCGAGTTCTCCGTATACCATGCAGTTGGGACTTTGGGGGGAAACACCTATTATCCGTTTGCATGCGAACATGTGTACCTTTTCAATGTTAGAGCAATCAAAACAACCCCACATTTCTGAACCGTATAGCAATATGGGGGTAATCTGTGTATCAAAGAGTGTGAAAAAAAGGTTTAGATCATAACATCCAATATTCCACAAAACTCTAAAAATGTCGATAACACCACGCTTAGCTCGTACAATAGAGTCTTCAAAGCATCGTTGGATGGAAACTTTGGTGGTCAAGGTTAAGCCGAGATATTTATACGAGTTGGTAACGTACATGTTGTCGTGACCAAATGTCCAGGCTTCGTTTTTCCCCAAGTATCCACCGTTGCGAAATACCAACACTTTTGTTTTTTCTTTGTTTACCTTTAAACCTAATCTGTTGGCAACTTCATGCAATATATTTAACTGGTTTTGTAGTCCCACCGGTGTCACTGAAAGCAATGCTATGTCGTCAGCAAACATCATGATAAATAGTTCAATTTCACCCGGAAGAAGTTGAATTCCATGCCTCCCTTTTAGAATCATTTCAGACGCAAGTTCGTTAATCAAAAAAGAGAACAGGATTGGGCTTGCCAAGCATCCTTGTTTGAGACCTTGCATACACTCAAAAAAGGCCGTGTAGTCAGAGTTACACCGAACACAAGATAATACGTTTGAGTACATTGCTCTGAGTGTTTGAAGCATTTTTCCCCCAATGCCGATCTTGAGCAGTACATTCCATAGTACATCTCTTTTGACAGTGTCGAACGCCTTTTGGAAGTCCACAAAGGCCACATACAGTTTCTTGTGTTGTTTAAGTTGCTTGCTTACAGCTGCATATAACGTGAAAATATGGTCCACTGTCGTATACCCTTTTCTGAATCCAGCTTGGGACTCAGACATGACATTGTTCATTTCAGCCCACTTAGTCAATCTATTGTTAATGATGGCAGTATACAGTTTACTGACACAGCTTAGCAGCGACACGCCCCTGTAATTGTCAGGGTTCTCATCGTTGCCTTTTTTAAAGATTGGGTGAATAATGGCTTTGGCCCACTCAGCTGGGTATGTTCCTGTGTGGAACAGTTTGTTAAAAAGCTCTACCAGGTAAGTAGTAACATCATCACCTGCGATGCGAAGCAACTCGTTTGGGATTTCATCTATACCTGTTGCTTTGCCTTTTTTCAGCCCTCTAATGGCTTCTCTTACCTCTCCTTCAGATATATCTTTATTTAGCTCGTCCATGTCGAGGTCCGGGACCTCTTCCGCGGATAACTCGGTTTGCTGAACTGGAGTCGCTCCAGCAGCTAAATTATTAAACACGCCGTTAAAATGGTTAAACCAGTCATCTTTACTAATGCTAGGCGAGCTTCTTCCCTTTCTCTTGAATTTTCTAATTTCCCTCCAAAAGCTTTGGGGGTCATGAATGCTGGCAAGTAAAAGTGACACTTTGTTCTGTTTAAATGTAATCTTTTTATTTTTCAGCAGCTGGTTGTACTTCTTCCTTTCATCTAAATATACCGTTTTACACCGCTCTGCTTCTTTTTCACATTCTTTAAAACTGATTGTATCTGTTCTCTTCTCCATGTCAAGAGCTGTCTTGTTTTTCTTGTACCTTCGAAGAGCTTTTCGTGTCAACTTTTTTACTCAACTCAAATTTTATTGGCTTCAATTTTCATAGAAGAATTTGTCTTGCGCTTGGGAGAAAGTAAGAGTATAACATATAAAAACAGCATTCATATCACATTTCATGTATCACACACAGTAATCACTAGTATAAGCCTACAATTATCACATTTGTACCTGTATCATACATGCAAATAAATAGTATCACATTTCCACGTATCACACACAATATATACATTACATAACATACAGCAAGCTTCCATCTCCCGCGCCCCCCCCCCCTCCCACACATACATATCCTCGCACGTGCGTCGACTCCATACAAATGACATCATCAGTCCATTAACTAAAATGCACAATGACTAGTAGTGGGTACATGATACTTAATACGTGCTCAACTAGACCTGCTAACTAAAATAATAACAGAAACAAAAACAAGGACTGGGCACAACATTTACACGTGTGTGACCTACTTACATCAGGTGCCTGTGATCTATAAATAACAATGATTGCGTTTAAAGTAAAACATGAATAATGCCGATGTTTACTAACAATGAATACATAACAACTAAGATAAGAATGTATGTGCTTTCATAATATGATTATTTTATAAAACACAGTGGGGAAATTTGGAAAATAATTTTTATACGAAACTGCGCACATCGAGTCGAGCTCTGTAGCGTGTGTGTTCAAAGTCAAACCATTTGTTTTTCTCACCGACCGAAACAGAACCATTCTTAACAGTAATTTCCATTGGCTTAGTTACCTCCTTAAGGGCACGGTTGAACAACTTTACTGATCCATCAATATCCCCACTTATCATCTGCCCCGCCTCTTCGAGTTTACCAGCGAATGATTCCGAGTCAATAAGCTCTCTTACCTCATGTTCTTTATGTGTATCCCATGACATCTTAACTCGTACCCCTTTCTTTGTTTCGTTTTCTGTTTGCCCTGTGTTCTTGTTAGTGGGGCCTGTAAGTGTTAAGCATAGCGGCATATGGGGGGATTCAATTCTCTCTTCGACGGTCAAGCCCAGGCAGAGGGATGATAACTCTTCTGAGATGATAAAGTAGTCGTTTACACTATTTCCATGTCTGGATATGTATGTAAAATGCTTAGACGAAGAGGGCGTGCAAAAACCATTTAGCAGACACAGACCAAAACTAGAACATAACGACAAGAGTTCCCAGCCAAACGTGTTAATTGTCCGATCCTCTGACAATCGAGAAGGGCTATACAGAACTTGATGGTTGCACGGGTCGTCTAGCTGATTTTCTGAGTCAGCAATAGCTTGCAAGGACCCAGTTCTTGCGTTCATGTCCCCACATAGGATGATGTAAACTTCTCCGTACCTTTCTAACATGTCTAACATACATAGTTCAGTTTGTTCAATGTGACATTTGGCCTGGGAGGTATCATAGTACGGTGAAGTTTGGGGAGGGATATACGCAGCTAGGTATATAACATCTTTGTCCAGATTCCACAGTGTCTTCGATATTTTGAGACAGACCATGTGATCGTACGTTACCTCAATCGCATCAAACAATTTAGCTATTTCCTTTTTTACCAGTATAATGACCCCACCTGACCTACGGCCTTTGTCAGTCAGTTTGACAGCCGAGCTCGAAAATACTACAAAGTCGCAGAACGTGTTACTCAAAATGAACGATTTATCCAGAAACGTTTCAACTAGGCAAACGACGTTAAAGTTGTGTATATAACTCACGAAATCGGGGTCTGCTATTTTCGTTGCGAGTCCATCGATGTTCCAACTCAGGAAACGAATGATACCCTTTGCACTATCTCTCGGTACGTTGTTTGGCCTATCGTTGCCGCACCGTCACATGCTGCTGTTGTCTCTCTGCTTGTCGGCGCTGCGGCCCTGACGCCGGTGAGTGCCGGGGTCAGGATCACCCTGCGTCCCAGGAGCAGGCGCTCTGTTGCCGCCGCCAAGCATGATGTCGATACGACCTTGGCGCTGCGTCTTGGTGCCGTGGTTTGGTCCACGGGGAGTTCCAGAGGTGGAGCCCGTCTGTAGCCTGCTGCGCGTCATCACGCCTGGAGGTTCGGCTGTGGCCGTGTTTCCAACACCGCCGCCGTCTAGCCGTGCCCTCGGTACGCCACCCAGATCCCCGCCGCGCCCGCCACTGTCGTGAGGGTGACTGCTGGTCGTCGGAGAGCCTCTACCCCGCCCCCTGCCCGCAAGGGTGTCCCTATGGTCAGCGTCACGCCAAAGGGGGGTAAAGCCATCTGCGCTGGAGGTGGAGGGGCTGGCAACAGGGGACTGGGGCGGCCGATGGGGCAGCGCTGGGAAGTCGTGGGACGAGAGGACGTGTTGGGGCGAGTCCCGTGCCGGGTCCCGCTGGCTGTCGTAGGGTGGGTCGCCGTCTGCACGCTGCACTGGACTCCGCTGTCCTCCGTCTGCGTGGGGTTGGACGGGCTCCATACGGTCGGGGGGCGGCGCTCTGTGGCCGCCACCCATCCGCGATGACTGTTGAGGCGGGAGCTCCTCCGTCGTCGGCTGCATCCCTGGTGGCTCAGTGCGGTGTCGTGGTGGTGAGGGTTGGGGTAGGGACGGGGTCGGTGAAGGTGTTGGGTGTTGGGACGGGGTTTGCAAAGTGCGTGGGGGGTTACTGTGACTTGACGGCTGAGGGTTGGTTCCCCTGCGTTGCGCTGGTCCCGTGGGTCTCCGCCTGAAGCGCTCCTGCCTGATGACACTGCCGCTGGAGACATCAAAGACGAAGATGGCTTCATTGGTCATCAGCTTGTCGTACGACAGGGTTGCTTTGTAGCCTCTCTGCCGCAGGTCCCGTTGGGTGGGCAGAAGCCGTCTTCGAGAGAGAGAGAGAGAGAGAGAGAGAGAGAGAGAGAGAGAGAGAGAGAGAGAGAGAGAGAGAGAGAGAGACAGAGAGAGAGACAGAGACAGACAGAGAGACAGAGCGACAGGCAGAGAGAGACAGAGAGAGAGAGACAGAGAGAGAGAGACAGAGAGAGAGAGAGAGAGAGAGACTAAGAGAGAGAGACACAGAAAGAGAGAGAGACACAGAGAAAGAGAGACAGAGAGAGAGAGAGACAGACAGAGAGAGAGAGAGACAGAGAGAGAGAGACAGAGAGACAGACAGAGAGAGCGAGAGATACAGAGAGAGCGAGAGAAAGAGAGAGAGAGAGACAGAGAGAGACAGATACAGAGAGAGAGAGACAGAGAAAGAGAAGGAGAGAGAGAGAGAGAGACAGAGAGAGAGACTAAGAGAGAGAGAGAGAGAGAGAGAGAGAGAGAGACTAAAAGAGAGAGAGAGACACAGAGAGAGACAGAGAGAGACAGAGACAGACAGAGAGACAGAGCGACAGGCAGAGACAGAGAGAGACAGAGAGAAACAGACAGACAGAGAGACACAGACAGAGACAGAGACAAAGGGAGACAGAGAGGGAGACAAGAGAGGGTGTTTGACATTAAAATGGCTGAAGAGAGATAGAGAGTGAGAGAGAGAGAGAGACAGACAGACAGACAGACAGAATGGGTGCTTGACATAAAAATGGAGAGAAAAAAAGAGAGAGAAGCATGAAGAGAGAGAGAGCGTAATGCATAAAGACGGATAAGAAGGAGATAGTGACAGTCAGATAGGTAGACAGGCAGGCAGGGAGACAGACAGAAATGGAGAGGGGAGGGGGGGGGGGGGGGGGGGCATACATCGCGAAACAACAAACGACGACCACAAAAGTAAAAGCCAGAGATATAGTTGTGTCGATCAAATGATGCTTTACGCAGTTCTCTCCCCTGAGGCAGACACATAAACCCCAATCAAGGGACGTAACGCCCGTCCAGCTACCACTCAGCCACCGGGGAACGACTTCTGTGTCGTAAAGTGACCTCGGTCTACCAGTAACGTACATATTTCCTTGCGCCCCAAAGATGGCTGGAGGCCTGCTAAACGACCAAGCGATATTGCCGTATTGTCGGGAGCTTCTACTTTAAAGGGGTATTTGAACCCCATGTCCTCTCTTTGAACGGATTTCTAAACCGTGGAGCGAGAAGCACAACGTGGAAAGTCTGGCGTGACATGAATACCTATGGGTGTGCCGCGGACATATTTCATTGCGCCCCAGAGACAAACCAGTGACCCACTAAACGACTAAACGATATTGGCGTATTTTGGGAAATCCCAGAATAAAACAGATATTTCACCCTGTGTTCGCCCCTTCCAAAGATGTCTA
Organism: Littorina saxatilis; assembly: GCF_037325665.1. NCBI lineage: Eukaryota > Metazoa > Mollusca > Gastropoda > Littorinimorpha > Littorinidae > Littorina > Littorina saxatilis. The sequence continues at coordinate 43,827,414 of NC_090258.1, read as the reverse complement.
AAGCCTGTCATTAATTGGGCGAAGTCGACTTGACGAAGCTAGCTGGTCGCCCGGAGCTGTAGGACTGAGCTGTAGGACTGAGTTGTAGGACTGAGTTGTAGGTAACAAGACTTCACAAAGTTTTCGCAAAGTCGACTTCGGCTGAATAAAGGACCGCCTAACTGTGGGACTTGGCTAACTGTGGGACTTGGCTAACTGTGGGACTTTGCTAACTGATGGACTTGGCTAACTGGTGGACTTGGCTAACTGTGGGACTTGGCTAACTGTGGGACTTGGCTAACTGGTGGACTTGGCTAACTGTGGGACTTGGCTAACTGGTGGACTTGGCTAACTGTGGGACTTGGCTAACTGTGGGACTTGGCTAACTGGTGGACTTGGCTAACTGTGGGACTTGGCTAACTGGTGGACTTGGCTAACTGTGGGACTTGGCTAACTGGTGGACTTGGCTAACTGTGCGACTTGGCTAACTGGTGGACTTGGCTAACTGTGGGACTTGGCTAACTGTGGGACTTGGCTAACTGGTGGACTTGACTTGGCTAACTGTGGGACTTGACTTGGCTAACTGGTGGACTTAGCTAACTGGTGGACTTGGCTAACTGTGGGACTTGGCTAACTGGTGGACTTGGCTAACTGGTGGACTTGGCTAACTGTGGGACTTGACTTGGCTAACTGTGGGACTTGACTTGGCTAACTGTGGGACTTGGCTAACTGTGGGACTTGGCTAACTGTGGGACTTGGCTAACTGCGGGACTTGGCTAACTGGTGGACTTGGCTAACTGTGGGACTTGGCTAACTGGTGGACTTGGCTAACTGTGGGACTTGGCTAACTGTGGGACTTGGCTACATCGGGGGGGTGGGGGGGGGGGGTCTCAAAAGGGGTTGGTCGGTTGGTTGGTTATTACTGTTCATCGTCTCTTAAGCGACCTCAGACTGACCTTTGTCAACATCACGGGCCAACGAATTTAGACACATTTTACGTGAATATGACGTTGCATGAAATTATGAAAATCACAATGCTTCCTGCGATGATTGAAGTATCAATGTTCACTTCTTGTATCAAATCTGAATGAGTCGTCATGAAGGCAGAAGAAGAAGTCATGAAGGCAGAAGAAGAAGTCTCTTCAGCTATAGTGCAATTGGAGACCGATGCAAGTTTGTTTCCTGTTTCAGGTCACATGGAAAGCTTGTGAAGAGGGGGGTTCCCCGGCAGCTACACTGATAGGCTGACATGGGAGCTGCACGTGCAAGCTGGTGTGGCAAGACACTTCATTCCACTTTCTCCTGGTCATTACTTTATTGTCCCATCGCTGGGAAATTCGCTTCCTCCCAGTGGAAAGCTAGCAGTGATAAAGTCGCGCTACCAAGGTGTGTGTGTGTTTAAGTGTCATCAGCCACCTGTACTTATGGCAGAATGACCCAGGTCTTTTACGTGTCACAGTGGTGACACGGGGGTGGAACATGGATACCGCCTCTGAGTCTGCACTTAAAGTTGACCCGTGTCCGTCCAGGTCCGGATTCGAACCCGTGACCATTGGATCACAAGTCGAGAGCTCTACCAACTGAGCTACCTGGGACCCTAGGATCACAAGTCCAGAGCTCTACCCACTGAGCTACCTGGGACCCTAGGATCACAAGTCCAGAGCTCTACCAACTGAGCTACCTGGGACCCTAGGATCACAAGTCCAGAGCTCTACCCACTGAGCTACCTGGGACCCTAGGATCACAAGTCCAGAGCTCTACCAACTGAGCTACCTGGGACCCTAGGATCACAAGTCCAGAGCTCTACCAACTGAGCTACCTGGGACCCTAGGATCACAAGTCCAGAGCTCTACCCACTGAGCTACCTGGGACCCTAGGATCACAAGTCCAGAGCTCTACCCACTGAGCTACCTTGGGACCCTAGGATCACAAGTCCAGAGCTCTACCCACTGAGCTACCTGGGACCCTAGGATCACAAGTCCAGAGCTCTACCAACTGAGCTACCGGAACCCCCTCGCATTCACATTCACGTCATTCCATTGCCTGACTCAAGACGCCTGATTACTCCGTCACTCCGTCACTCCGCTGGGTAGCCTCCCGCCTTTGTCTCCCGCCCACTGCCCAATCACTTTACACTCGCCGCCATCACTGCGCACAATGGCGCACTATTTTCTCCGCCTTGTCCAATCACGATCGATCTTTTATTTAAGGGACGGCGCGGTGTCTGTGAGGACCAATCCGAGGCGTCGTTACATTGAGGAGCGTGTTTTGACAAAGCAGACGTACGTCTGGGGATGGCAATTGTCTGCGATGGAGGAGAAGGGGAGTTCAGGTTTCGTTCAAAAGTCAAAAGTTTTATGATCGACTTTTCGGGGTTTATAACAACTGTTTTGATGCAATGCACGACCCAGACAGGAGTCTGATAGGAGAGAAAATAGTATCATTGACTTGTACGTCACATCCAATTGAAAGCCTTGGTCTTTTTTAGGGGGAAGTACATAGTTTCAAACACGCAGACCACCATGTACACTAAAATAGAACACACGATTGAATCGGTTCCCAACAGGCTGACGGGCCCTGACCCCAAACACGCAGACCACCATGTACACTAAAATAGAACACACGATTGAATCGGTTCCCAACAGACTGACGGGCCCTGACCCCAAACACGCAGACCACCATGTACACTGAAATAGAACACACGATTGAATCGGTTCCCAACAGGCTGACGGGCCCTGACCCCAAACACGCAGACCACCATGTACACTGAAATAGAACACACGATTGAATCGGTTCCCAACAGGCTGACGGGCCCTGACCCCAAACACGCAGACCACCATGTACACTGAAATAGAACACACGATTGAATCGGTTCCCAACAGGCTGACGGGCCCTGACCCCAAACACGCAGACCACCATGTACACTGAAATAGAACACACGATTGAATCGGTTCCCAACAGGCTGACGGGCCCTGACCCCAAACACGCAGACCACCATGTACACTGAAATAGAACACACGATTGAATCGGTTCCCAACAGGCTGACGGGCCCTGACCCCAAACACGCAGACCACCATGTACACTGAAATAGAACACACGATTGAATCGGTTCCCAACAGGCTGACGGGCCCTGACCCCAAACACGCAGACCACCATGTACACTGAAATAGAACACACGATTGAATCGGTTCCCAACAGGCTGACGGGCCCTGACCCCAAACACGCAGACCACCATGTACACTGAAATAGAACACACGATTGAATCGGTTCCCAACAGGCTGACGGGCCCTGACCCCAAACACGCAGACCACCATGTACACTGAAATAGAACACACGATTGAATCGGTTCCCAACAGGCTGACGGGCCCTGACCCCAAACACGCAGACCACCATGTACACTGAAATAGAACACACGATTGAATCGGTTCCCAACAGGCTGACGGGCCCTGACCCCAAACACGCAGACCACCATGTACACTGAAATAGAACACACGATTGAATCGGTTCCCAACAGGCTGACGGGCCCTGACCCCAAACACGCAGACCACCATGTACACTGAAATAGAACACACGATTGAATCGGTTCCCAACAGGCTGACGGGCCCTGACCCCAAACACGCAGACCACCATGTACACTGAAATAGAACACACGATTGAATCGGTTCCCAACAGGCTGACGGGCCCTGACCCCAAACACGCAGACCACCATGTACACTGAAATAGAACACACGATTGAATCGGTTCCCAACAGGCTGACGGGCCCTGACCCCAAACACGCAGACCACCATGTACACTGAAATAGAACACACGATTGAATCGGTTCCCAACAGGCTGACGGGCCCTGACCCCAAACACGCAGACCACCATGTACACTGAAATAGAACACACGATTGAATCGGTTCCCAACAGGCTGACGGGCCCTGACCCCAAACACGCAGACCACCATGTACACTGAAATAGAACACACGATTGAATCGGTTCCCAACAGGCTGACGGGCCCTGACCCCAAACAACCAATCTCTTTTTTTAGTGTCTGTGGGTTCTGTCTTCTACTTAAACAGGGCTATGTCTGGCTCAAATGTCCAAAGGTAGACAGGCATGACTCAAGCAAATGCAATATGAGTCCGACTGCATGTGGTCATTTACCCAAATCTTCAGCAGACTAAATTAAAATAAAATTGCTTGCCAGGCAAGAAAACAAAACTATAACTTGACATTTGAGTTCAATTGGACACAGAATATATTGGATTTTTCTTCTAAGATAAGATTTGCTGAGTTTAAAACGTAATTTACTTTTTAGCTGAGTCAGCTGAATTGCTGTTGAGTTGATTGTCTGAGCTAGCTGCTGTTTAGTCTGTTGAGTTATTGGTTATACAAAGAGTTGAAAGGAGCCTGAAAAGGATGCTGAGTTTGAAATGAAAGGTGTTAATTCGTGATATGTTCAGCTTCCTAAACTGAGGTCGTGTTGATGTTATTAGTGAACTCGTATTTCTTTGTTAATTGGAAATATTCTTCATGCTGTTTTCCTAAGGAAGGCTGGCCATTGTACTGACCGGGCATGCAGCAAACAACAACACGTTAAGGCTTAACAGCCGGGCTGTCCTTCATTCAGCTCCAAGTCGACTTCGCGAGGTTTTTTTCCACCAACAACTCAATCAATCAATGAGTCTTATATCGCGCATATTCCGTGGGTACAGTTCTAGGCGCTCTGCAGTGATGCCGTGTGAGATGAAATTTTATACGGCCAGTAGATTGCAGCCATTTCGGCGCATATTTACCTTTCACGGCCTATTATTCCAAGTCACACGGGTATAGGTAGACAATTATTATCTGTGCCTAAGCAATTTTGCCAGGAAAGACCCTTTTGTCAATCGTGGGATCTTTAACGTGCACACCCAATGTAGTGCTTAAGCTTCGTGCAGACAGCTTCGCGAAGCATACTTCGCGTGATCGACTTCGCCCAGTTCATGACAGCCTTTAAGGGTGTTTTTAATTGAACTCGAAGTCAACTTCTTCTTTTTATCGAAAATGTAGTGCCAAAACGTCGTGCAACCAGCTTCGCAAAGTAAACTTATTATGCAGGCAAAGTCTTCTGCGTCGTGAATTGTGGAGAGACCCGTCTCTTTCAGTCCTGCAAGCCACGGCAATCCCTGTCGTGTCATCGTCATTATCACATCATCTTCATTGTCGGCATTATCACTGTCGTCGTTTTCAACATCATTATCGTTTTTATGCATTAATTGTTGCCATCGTTTGTGAATCGTTCCAGGTAACACAGCTTCAACGAATCAGCCTGTGTTCACGTCAACCCGATGGACACAAAAACAATATGGCGACAATTTAGGAAACAAAAATCCGAACGCATGCGCGCACAGGCATGTCCATACACCCCCCTCCATACACACACACACAAACGCGCGTGCGCACGCACGCACGCACACACACACATATATACACACACGCACCCTCGCACACACTGACAGATAGAGAGGCAAGGACACACACACACACACACACACACACACACGCACACACACACACACACACACACACACACACACACGCGCGCGCACGCAAGCACACACACACACACACACACGCACGCAAGCACACACACACACACACACACACACACACACACACACATATATACCCCCCTCTTCAAACACACACATACTGCGCCAATTCAAAGGTTACAATCCTCGACTTAGCACTAATACCACCTTAACACTTGGCCCACAAAAAAAGGCCTGCAGAAAACGCACAACGAGAAAGAAAAGCGCAATATATCCGTGAAACGAGTGACCTCGCAGCCAACCCATTAGGTGAAGATAAATTGCGGGAAAGCCGGGCACCAGTTATTCAGACAACACACCCCGATACCGTGACCCGATGAATAGCCATCGTCTGTCATTAATCGTTAACAAGTAGCCATTTTTCGTCTTCGGGGCCCTTGTTCGGCCGTTTATCTTCGATCCTGAAAAAATAATCTTTCTCTGTTGATACGATCGGAGCCAAATTATGGTATTTGCCGGGGAAAACTGCAGCTCACCTGTCGAGATGTTTGTCCGACTAGGAAGAATTAATGACCAATTTGGTGACTGCCTTGGTAGGAATATTTTCTGCAGGAGACGAGTCATCTATGTAGGATGCGATGAGCCTTCTTTCGACAGCATTGCCTGACTGTTACGACTGATATTATTTAGGCGAAGTCTATTTCACGAAACTCGTTGCACGAAGCGTTGGTACTGAATTTTCGGTAAAAGACTTCGCGAAGTCTGTGGAATGTTATTTTCGGGTTAATTTAAGGACAGTGCAGTGTCGTGATGAGGGTGCTGATTAATGGTATGTTACTGGACTGCAAACACAAGAGGTATATACTAGCACTAAACAATAGCACCGAATAACAGCACCACTAAATAGCACCAAATACATTCACTTAACAATATCATCAACTCTTACTGACACATTTGTTATATTTTAATTTTAGCTGTCATTCTTTGCAGTTTTATCCACACAAAAAACCACCTCAAACCATACGGTACGCAAGCAAATGAATAGATAATAAGACAAGCAGACGCGCAGTGAGACACAAACCAAAACAGGTTTCGTATTCCCAAACAAATAACCATAATCTGGATATCTTCGCGCTTCGTGCAATAATTCATTTTCTCGATTTGCTCTATAAATCTCTTAGCGCACTGTGATGTCTCAATAACTTAAATTAGACGTCGTGTGTGGTGGATCTTTCTTTCTTTATTTGGTGTTTAACGTCGTTTTCAATCACGAAGGTTATATCGCGACGAGTGTGTGGTGGGTATATTCATCGTAGGTCGTAAATAATAATACAGAATAATAATGCATTATATTTATAAAGAGCGTGTATCCAGGTTTTAAATCCTACTCAAAACAATAACATAACATTATTTATAAAGAGCGTGTATCCAGGTTTTAAATCCTACTCAAAACAATAACATAACATTATTTATAAAGAGCGTGTATCCAGGTTTTAAATCCTACTCAAAACAATAACATAACATTATTTATAAAGAGCGTGTATCCAGGTTTTAAATCCTACTCAAAACAATAACATAACATTATTTACAGTGCAATCACACACATATCAATGAATAATTCATTGCACTACAACAATACATTATCACAAACACACGCACACACACACACACGGTATAATATACATTGCACTACAACAATACATTATCACAAACACACGCACACACACACACACGGTATAATATACATTGCACTACAACAATACATTATCACAAACACACGCACACACACACACACGGTATAATATACATTGCACTTTAATACATTATCACAAACACACACACACACACACACACGGTATAATATACATTGCACTACAACAATACATTATCACAAACACACGCACACACACACACACGGTATAATATACATTGCACTTTAATACATTATCACAAACACACACACACACACACACACGGTATAATATACATTGCACTACAACAATACATTATCACAAACACACGCACACACACACACACGGTATAATATACATTGCACTACAACAATACATTATCACAAACACACGCACACACACACACACGGTATAATATACATTGCACTTTAATACATTATCACAAACACACACACACACACACACACGGTATAATATACATGGTACTACAACAATACATTATCACAAACACGCACACACACACACACACGGTATAATATACATTGCACTACAACAATACATTATCACAAACACACGCACACACACACACACGGTATAATATACATTGCACTACAACAATACATTATCACAAACACACGCACACACACACACACGGTATAATATACATTGCACTACAACAATACATTATCACAAACACGCACACACACACACACACACGGTATAATATACATTGAACTTTAATACATTATCACAAACACACGCACACACACACACACGGTATAATATCCATTGAACTTTAATACATTATCACAAACACACGCACACACACACACACACACGGTATAATATCCATTGAACTTTAATACATTATCACAAACACACGCACACACACACACACACACACGGTATAATATTCATTGCACTTTAATACATTATCACAAACACACGCACACACACACACACACGGTATAATATACATTGCACTTTAATACATTATCACAAACACACGCACACACACACACACACGGTATAATATCCATTGAACTTTAATACATTATCACAAACACACGCACACACACACACACGGTATAATATCCATTGAACTTTAATACATTATCACAGACACACGCACACACACACACACACGGTATAATATACATTGCACTTTAATACATTATCACAAACACACACACACACACACACACGGTATAATATCCATTGCACTTTAATACATTATCACAAACACACGCACACACACACACACACGGTATAATATTCATTGCACTTTAATACATTATCACAAACACACACACACACACACACACACGGTATAATATACATTGCACTTTAATACATTATCACGAACACACGCACACACACACACACACACGGTATAATATCCATTGAACTTTAATACATTATCACAAACACACACACACACACACACACACGGTATAATATACATTGCACTTTAATACATTATCACAAACACACACACACACACACACACACGGTATAATATCCATTGCACTTTAATACATTATCACAAACACACACACACACACACACACACACACACGGTATAATATACATTGCACTTTAATACATTATCACAAACACACACACACACACACACACACACGGTATAATATCCATTGCACTTTAATACATTATCACAAACACACACACACACACACACACACGGTATAATATACATTGCACTTTAATACATTATCACAAACACACGCACACACACACACACGGTATAATATACATTGCACTACAACAATACATTATCACAAACACACGCACACACACACACACACACGGTATAATATACATTGCACTTTAATACATTATCACAAACACACGCACACACACACACACACGGTATAATATACATTGCACTTTAATACATTATCACAAACACACGCACACACACACACACACGGTATAATATACATTGCACTACAACAATACATTATCACAAACACACGCACACACACACACACGGTATAATATACATTGCACTTTAATACATTATCACGAACACACGCACACACACACACACACGGTATAATATACATTGCACTACAACAATACATTATCACAAACACACGCACACACACACACACGGTATAATATACATTGCACTTTAATACATTATCACAAACACACGCACACACACACACACGGTATAATATACATTGCACTACAACAATACATTATCACAAACACACGCACACACACACACACACACGGTATAATATACATTGCACTTTAATACATTATCACAAACACACACACACACACACACACACGGTATAATATCCATTGCACTTTAATACATTATCACAAACACACGCACACACACACACACACGGTATAATATACATTGCACTACAACAATACATTATCACAAACACACGCACACACACACACACGGTATAATATACATTGCACTTTAATACATTATCACAAACACACGCACACACACACACACACGGTATAATATACATTGCACTACAACAATACATTATCACAAACACACGCACACACACACACACGGTATAATATACATTGCACTTTAATACATTATCACAAACACACGCACACACACACACACGGTATAATATACATTGCACTTTAATACATTATCACAAACACACGCACACACACACACACACGGTATAATATACATTGCACTACAACAATACATTATCACAAACACACGCACACACACACACACGGTATAATATACATTGCACTTTAATACATTATCACAAACACACGCACACACACACACACGGTATAATATACATTGCACTACAACAATACATTATCACAAACACACGCACACACACACACACACACGGTATAATATCCATTGAACTTTAATACATTATCACAAACACACACACACACACACACACACGGTATAATATCCATTGCACTTTAATACATTATCACAAACACACGCACACACACACACACACGGTATAATATCCATTGAACTTTAATACATTATCACAAACACACGCACACACACACACACGGTATAATATCCATTGCACTTTAATACATTATCACGAACACACGCAAGGACGTGTATAATGATTACGGGTGGTAAAAATAAGGATTGCGGGATGTATATATAATCATTGTGGGTGGTAGATATAATCTTTGTGGGTGATAGATATAATCATTGTGGGTGATAGATATAATCATTGTGGATGATAGATATAATCATTGTGGGTGATAGATATAATCATTGTGGGTGATAGATATAATCATTGTGGATGATAGATATAATCATTGTGGGTGATAGATATAATCATTGTGGATGATAGATATAATCATTGTGGGTGATAGATATAATCATTGTGGGTGATAGATATAATCATTGTGGGTGATAGATATAATCATTGTGGGTGATAGATATAATCATTGTGGGTGATAGATATAATCATTGTGGGTGATAGATATAATCATTGTGGATGATAGATATAATCATTGTGGGTGGTAGATATAATCATTGTGGATGATAGATATAATCATTGTGGGTGATAGATATAATCATTGTGGGTGATAGATATAATCATTGTGGGTGATAGATATAATCATTGTGGGAGGTAGATATAATCATTGTGGGTGATAGATATAATCATTGTGGGTGATAGATATAATCATTGTGGGTGATAGATATAATCATTGTGGGTGATAGATATAATCATTGTGGGTGATAGATATAATCATTGTGGGAGGTAGATATAATCATTGTGGGTGATAGATATAATCATTGTGGGTGATAGATATAATCATTGTGGGTGATAGATATAATCATTGTGGGTGATAGATATAATCATTGTGGGTGATAGATATAATCATTGTGGGTGATAGATATAATCATTGTGGGTGATAGATATAATCATTGTGGGTGATAGATATAATCATTGTGGGTGGTAGATATAATCATTGTGGGTGATAGATATAATCATTGTGGGTGATAGATATAATCATTGTGGGTGATAGATATAATCAATGTGGGTGATAGATATAATCATTGTGGGTGATAGATATAATCATTGTGGGTGATAGATATAATCAATGTGGGTGATAGATATAATCATTGTGGGTGATAGATATAATCAATGTGGGTGATAGATATAATCATTGTGGGTGATAGATATAATCATTGTGGGTGATAGATATAATCATTGTGGGTGATAGATATAATCATTGTGGGTGATAGATATAATCATTGTGGGTGATAGATATAATCATTGTGGGTGATAGATATAATCATTGTGGGTGATAGATATAATCATTGTGGGTGATAGATATAATCATTGTGGGTGATAGATATAATCATTGTGGGAGATAGATATAATCATTGTGGGTGATAGATATAATCATTGTGGAGAGTACACACATTGTGAGATGTAGATAATACAGGAAACGACCACCTGAGCTACAGTACAAGGTCTGCAAGCTTTAACAGGGTTTTATTCACCCGTTTTGCACATGAATACCTATTACGTGTGCATGGTAGACCCCAGTCTCTGACCGGCGGGAGGAGGGACACTTGGAGTGACCCCCACCCCCCCCCCCCCTCCTGGACGTTGATACGTCATTAATCACAATATGCAAATGAGCGCGAGACGACCGGCCGTCCATTAAGAGTGGGGGAAAGGCACCGATTTTAGACACCCCGCCGCGCACTGAATTAATAGTTCTCACCTTCTTTTATGATTGGGAAAAGGGGGGGGGGGGGTGAGAATGAAGCGGAGATGGGGAAGGAGGGGGGGGGTTAGTTATTCAGGTTTAGTCGTAGGTATCAGGGTTTTAAGGTTTTGATTCATCCTTGGGCCTTCTTGGTGCATGTGGAAAATAACGTAAAATTACAACATTCCAAAGAAATCGAGATCACACCGTAATATTATTCATTAGCAAACGATCTATATAGAAGTTTATTTCACAGGATATTTTTCAGATGATAACTTCAGAGCTCCTACGATGTACAGAAGTCTACTCTACAGGGTATATATTTCATCTGGTGTTCCTTGTCTCACGCAAGCGTAATTTATTCGCGCTAATTCGACCATGCCATTTGCAACAGTTGAAAACACTGTCACTAAAGCAACATAAAAAACAAACTTAACCTATCGTTATCACTTGGAGTACTTACGAACTAACACTTCTCGTCTCTGACTGAATCACTCCCGGAACAGCTGTAATAACATGAAATAATAACATAAAAAAGTATTAAAAAAAACTGAAAAAAATCTCTTGCTTCAACGATATTAAACACAAACAGCTGACTTGACAAAATCTGAACAATCTTGAAATAGTGTAAAAAGACTAAAGTGTTATCATTATCCTAGAATGGTCAATGACAATCGAGATGTCGGAAGTCCAGTATCGGTAAGGTACACTCACCAAGTGTTTCAACCCACGATTTATTATCTCCGGAAATAAACCGCAAGGAAGTAAAGCTACCCACAATGCAGTGGTGCTTCAATCACCGCTAAGACCTTAACCAATCAGAGTTCCCATTCACATTCACCTCAGCAGTGAGTGGCTACAATTTCCGGTGACGTTTCTACACCAATTCAGCCACGTCCTTCAGAACCAAACACACGTCTATATACTCGGAAAGGACAGGAAAAGTAACAAAGAGGCACCAAGAACAAAGGAAAACAAAGAACGTATTCTTAGTCTGAGAGTCAATAATATCCTTTCCTCGAACAAAGAATGAAAAGAGGTCCGACACAGTCCCTTTAAAAACTAAATTTTTCCATGAAAGGAGATCTGCCGTCCTCACTTTAAAACGGAGCGATTCAATGAAAGGAAATCCTGCGTTTTTAGTTTAAAACAAAACGGTCCAATGAGTTTTATAGGATGTTGCAATACTCGGGGCCTGAAATCAATCCGTGAATGAGATTTGCCATCAAGATAAAGGGTGAGTTATGCAGCTGTTTTCCAACTTTGGAGAGCAGTAAAACAAACTTAATTTTTGTTTCTTGCTCTCTTTCTTTCTCCATCTGTGTGTGTGTGTGTGTGTGTGTGTGGGTGTGTGTGCCTCTGTGTGTGTGTGTGTGTGTGTCTGTGTCTGTGTGTGTATGTGTGTGTCTGTGTCTGGGTGTGTGTGTGTGTGTGTGTGTGCCTCTGTGTGTGTGTGGGTGGGTGTGTGTGCCTCTGTGTGTGTGTCTGTGTCTGTGTCTGTGTGTGTGGGTGTGTGTGCATCTGTGTCTGTGTGTGTGTTTGTGTGTGTGGGTGTGTGTGCCTGTGTGTCTGTGTCTGTGTCTGTGTGTGTATGTGTGTGTCTGTGTCTGGGTGTGTCTGTGTATGTGTGTGTGTCTATCTATTTCTGTCTGTCTCTGTCTCTATGTCTCTCTGTCTCTGTGTCTGTCTCTCTCTGTCTCTCTCTGTCTCTCTCTGTGTGTGTCTCTCTCTCTCTCTCTCTCTCTCTCTCTCTCTCTCTCTCTCTTCTCATTTTTTTTTAAATTTATTTTATTTTTTATTTTTATTTTTTTTATTAAACACGCCCCTCTCCTCTTTATTGGTATAATGTACACAGACCCTTTTCGGATGAAGGGACTTAAAAACCAACCACTATTTAGATGTGTGATGATTTTTGCAATGTCTTGCTTGTTTGATTGTTTTCCTTAAATTGCAATGTATGGCTTAGAGCATGATGTTGAGAAAGTGCAAGCTGCACTATACCACTTAATTCACATCAATTAACTCGCAATCTACCTCAATGCAATGCATTTTGTGTACATTATGTATAATGTGTTTTCACTTTAGTTATCTGTTGAAATGTAGAATTTTTTATTTTTATTTTTATTTTTTTTATTTTTTTTATCTTGTATTTTTACTTCATTGTTGTAGTTAGTCCCTCTTTAGGGCGAGGGCTGGATGTAAAAAAACAGACCACTGCTTAATCTACTACCCTCGTTAAGTAACGAAATGTCATTGTCATTGTCATTGGCGGGGCGGGGATATAGCTCAGTTGGTAGCGCGCTGGATTTGTATTCAGTTGGCCGCTGTCAGCGTGAGTTCGATCCCAGGTTCGGCGGTAATTTATTTCAGAGTCAACTTTGTGTGCAGACTCTCTTCGGTGTCCGAACTCCCCCCCCCCCCGTGTACACTACATTGGGTGTGCACGTTAAAGATCCCACGATTGACAAAAGGGTCTTTCCTGGCAAAATTGCTGAGGCACAGTTAATAATTGTCTACCTATACCCGTGTGACTTGGAATAATAGGCCGTGAAAGGTAAATATGCGCCGAAATGGCTGCAATTACTGGCCGTATAAAATTTCATCTCACACGGCATCACTGCAGAGCGCCTAGAACTGTACCCACGGAATATGCGCGATATAAGCCTCATTGATTGATTGATTGTCTCCCTCTCTCTCTCTCTCTCTCTCTCTCTCTCTCTCTCTCTCTCTCTCTCTCTCTCTCTCTTTCTCTCCCTCCCTCCCCCTCCCCCTTCTCTCTCTCCCAGTCAAGTCCCACAATCCAACTCTCCCCCCAGTGTTTGTTTTAGTTGGCTTGGAAGTTTTGTTTTAAAGTCTAAATGTATGATGCCATGCGATATCTGCGTAGTTCTAAAATACTACGTTCTAAAATTTAGTTCTCACTTTTCCAAAACATTGTGTAACGTACTCCTCACGTTTGAACGAAGACTACAAAGTTACAATTTACAAGTTTCGAACCTATGGTCTTTTGGTGTCAATTGAAACTTCGTCGTATTCACTCACACGTGAATACAGGTGTTTTTTTAGGGTGGTGCTGGTGGGGGGGGGGGGGGGGGGGGGTACTCGTTTGCATGCGCAGTTACAATTGTTCTTCTTTATTGTGCAACGTGTTTTTGTCTAACTGCAAAATTACGTGGAGGAAAAAACCCACAAAAAAACGGCCAGCAATAGAACGATGTTCTAACTTCTTCTCAAACAGCCCCATGGTCAGATCCTCAGGTCTAGTTTGGTCTTTAAGAGCGTCGCAGAGTGCATCAAAGCAATTGTCATATTATTCTCAGGTCTATTTTAGTCTTTCCGAGTGTCGCAGAGTTCACTGCAGACACTTGTAATGTCTCTTCAAGACTCTTCACGAGCATGCCAATAAAGACGCTCCGATTTGACCTCACGTCAACCAACAAGCTCTGAGAGTCGAGCAACACCCACACATATGTAACGTGCATGACCATTGTCGAATAAGATTACAATAACAAATGTACTTCTTCTTCTTCTTGTCGATCACACTAGTTATATTGTCAGCCCGGACAGCGAGACGAATGATGCCGAAAAATGTACTAACCGGAGACGTTTTAGAACTTTCTTTTACCCGAATGTAAATAGTATTAAGCATGGAGCAGACCGGAAGCCATACGGTTTAGCCATACGATTTAGCCATACGATTTAGCCATACGATTTAGCCGTCCTGTGTCCGCCTCATTGTCTACAATACGATCAGTACGATCGGAGAAAAAAAAATACGACGAGAAAAATTCCAAAAATTCTTTTCTTCACAAGGGCTGCTTTAATGATTAAATGAGCCAGAAAACAAAAGAAAGAGGAGGAAAAAGAAGAAGAAAAGGAATAATAAAGCGACAAAAAAGAGAGAAAAATAATACCCTGGAAGTCTTGGAAAACAAGGGTACTGGAAGCGAAGAAGCAGCAGATGCACTTGAACCATTGCAGAAGAGACCGACGCAACGAGACATTAAACCTGGATGTGTGATGACAACGCAAACCATTGATTGCAAATCTTGTCATTATTTTCTTCCGCGAGGAGGGCACTCCAGTAAGATTTTTTGTGATGGTCTATTACCTTTTTTCTGTCTGTCTGTCTGTCTGTCTGTCTGTCTGTCTGTCTGTATGTCTGTCTGTCTATCTGTCTGTGTATTTCCAACTGTCTGACTAACTGTCTGTGGAATGGTTGGGATAGTATTATGATTGTTCAGTGTGTCTGTCTCTCTCATTGACTCTGTCTCAGGCGGTCTGTCTGTCTGTCTGTCTGTCTGTCTGTCTTTCTGTCTGTCTTACTTACTTTCTTTCTGCCTGTCTGTCTGTCTGTCTCTCTCATAGATGATTATACCTGTAAGCCTAATTGCAAAGTATGTCAATATTTTCTTCCTCGAGGATGTTTGGGATAGTCCGTCTGTTTGTGTGAGTGAGTGTGTGCGTGTATGTGTGTGTGTGTGTGTGTGTGTTTGTGTGTGTGTGTGTGTGTGTGTGTGTGTTTGTGTGTGTGTGTGTGTGTGTTTGTGTGTGTGTGCGTGTGTGCGCGTGATGACGTCATGTACATGACGATAATCATAAGCGTTGATGGGAAATATTGTCAACTATTGGCTGACTTTTATGTAAGCTGTTTTGGGATGGTCTTTTAATTCTTGTCTGCCCCTCCCTCCCCCCTCCCTCCCCCCCTCCTCCCCCTCCCTCCTCCCCCTTCCTGCCTCTGTATGTGTGTTTGTTTCTATCTGTGTCCACCTCTGTCTCTGTTTCCGTGTCTATATTTCTCTCTCTGTCTCTGTCTCTCGCTTTGAGATTTTCTTGGGCTATTTGGGTTTCCCACTTCTAGAAACAAAGGTCTCTGTCTCCTTTTCTGTCTCGACATTCCTCTCTGTCCTTGTCAGTCTGTCTGTCTGTCTCATTTTGCTTTTTTCTAATATTTCTTGATCCTCTGTCTCCCCCCACTCTCCCGCTCCTCTCCCCCAAAACCTATCTTTCTCTTTCTCCCCCTCTCTCTTTTTCTCCCCCCTCTCTCTCTCACTCTCTCTCTTTTTCTCTTTCACTCTCTCTCTTTTTCTTTCACTCTCTCACTCTCTCTCTCTCTCTCTCTCTCTCTCTCTCTCTGTCTCTCTGTCCTAAATATTTGCAATCACATTTCAAACATGCCACAAAATGATATGGGTCCCAAAAAATCATCCCTCCTATACCTCGCATAGACCTCTACAAATCGAGCTTAGCCTTCTCGGGAGCGTTTCTCTGGAACTCCTTCCCCCAACAGATAAGAAATGCAACTTCAGTGAAAATGTTTAAGAGACAGTCACGTTCACACATCATTCGTGAATGAAATGTCTTGTTCGATTGTTATTTTGTTAAACATTTTGTACTAGTGTTAACGGATGTGTAGCTGATCGGAGCAACTCTTTTCCCAAATGAAAGATATAACTATGTCAATGTAATTTTGTAATTTTTGAGTTCTCCTTATGTAATTCCTTAAATGCACATTGTGTTGCATTCCATACAATGTATTTCTGTATTTTATATGATTGAATTTATATTTTTAATGTGCGTCTGTCTTTATGTGTTGTATAAAGGACAGGTTGGAAGAATAGGCTTTGCCTAAAACCTTTATCCTTTTGTAATAAAGTTCTGAGTCTGAGTCTGAGTCTGAGTCTCTCTCTCTCTCTCTCTCTCTCTCTCTCTCTCTCTCTCTCTCTCTCTCTCTCTCTCTCTTTCTCTCTCTCCTCAAGAATGTCCAGGACAATGTTTTGCTCCCCACTGCCAGAAACAAAGGAGTGCAGTTCGAACCTTTCAACGGCCATTGTCACCGAACGTGTCACGAACTAAAGAGTTGTCCGCGGCTATTTTGGTCACCGAGAAAACACTCGTTCGTGTCGATCTGATCATAATTATGACATTCTTCACAAGTGGAGCTGTGAAGTGTGCTTACATTGGGGGTTGCCTGGGGGGAGAGGGTGGGAGACTGGCACGAAAGGTTCACGAGAACTATTGCGGAAGCGTTGTAGACAAGTGTTGTTTCTGTCTGTGATGAGGAGGTTGAAGTCACGTGAAAACCAAAACCCGGTGGGGAGATTATGAAGCTTTGACTCAACACCCGTTTGTTGCAATAGAATCGGTGAGTTTGATTGCAATGATAATAACAATAATAGTTATTATCATAAGGGTTTTTAAATGGCGCAAATCCTTAATTAGTTCTAAGCGCCTTCAAAAACAAAGAAGAACTACCATATGTGACCCTCCACCACGAAATGAGTCGCATGTCACCCTTGCATGATTTTCATATTTTTACATTTTCCTAAAGAGTTTGTTATGCTCTATCCAGTGGTGAAAACCGTTTTAGAAAAGAGCGAAAACTGTTTGAGTTATAAGCCTGTGACTAAGGTGACCCTCACACTGTTACCATACACTCCCCGGACTCATAGTTAAGCCTAGCGCAGAACCGCGCGAGGTGACATGCGACTCATGTCGTGGTGGAGGGTCACATATATGCTTTCAACTCGTTGGACTTTATGTAGCAATTTCTTTATGGGATTTCTTTGCCCTCGGTTGTCATTGTCATTAGTTTTATTTGAATCCATTTCTCCCCTTTCACTACAAAATGTGTGTGGTCGTTAACCTGCGTGCCACAGCCAGAACGTTGTTGAGGTCCAAAGACACACTCCTTCCTGAGTTAACAACACACACACACACACACACACACATACACACACACACACACACACACACACACACACACACACACACACACACACACACACTCTGTCCCTCTGCCTCTCTCTCTCTCTCTATATCTCTCTATCTCTCTCTCTCTATCTCTCTCTCTCTCTCTCTCTCTCTCTCTCTCTCTCTCTCTCTCTCTCTCTCTCTCTCTCTCTCTCCTACAGTAGGTACAGGGGTTATCAGTAAAGAACACACGAAAGAGGAAAAGTGTTTCGAGAGTCCAGAGACACGATCAATGTTGTAGTGGAAGCTAGTTTGTATGGAACCAGTCCTGCGTAAAACGTGTTTTGTACTGTGTGCGACCCCTGACCTTTTAATCATTGTCTCCTTGAAGTCTTTGTAACTCTTCTGTTGACATGGTTGTCGCATTAAAATATGGAAGGCGTTTGTAAATAAATACTAGAGCATAACTGTGGTGTGTTTTGCACTTAATATAAACCTTTGACTTTTTAAATCATTGTCCATCGGGATTGTCTTTTCTGTTAACCTTTTTTTGTTTGTGTTATGTTTTGTTTTTAACATGGTTGACGCATTTATAATCGGTGTATAGTTTACAAAGAATATGTAGGCGTACCATCGCGTGATGTGATTTGCACTGAATACAATTATCCTTGACCTTTCAATCATTTCTGTCCTGGATTGTCTTTTCTTTGTCACTTTTCCTGGGGTGCGTTGTGTGTCGGTGTCGTTTTGAAACACACACAAGAGCATAATATGATGAGTTTTGGACTGAACACAACTTCTGACGTTTTAACGATTGACCTCTTGAGTAACTGTTTCTTTCTAAATGTATCTTTAAAAAAAAGAAAAAAAGTTTTTAGATGATTGCCGCATTTATTTTCGATGTCGTTTATAAATATAGTGTGGACTTGCCGTTGACTTTTCACTCAGTGTTTTTTTCGGCTGCCTTTCCATTCTTTACTGTTTTTGTGACATCGTTGTCGCATAAACTGTTGGCGTGGATACAGCATCGCATATGATGTGCTTAACGCTACCTACAACCCTTGGCCTTTAAATCGCCGATCCCTTGGATATTCTTGCCTTTAAGCTCTTTTTTTAAACATCGTTGACGCATTAAATGTCGGTGTAGTTTAGTAACGAACAGTAATCTTTCCGACCAAATTACAGCGTGATTGCAAAGAGCACAGTGCAGGGCAGAAGCACCTAGATTTTCTCCAAAGAGTTTGTGATCCAAGAGCACTAATTACATGGAAAAATCAACAACTATTTGACTAGGATCTGTCATGCATGGAAGACCTACATCTTCCGTCCTTGTTGAGATTCAAAATAAATTCCTCTTCGTTCCGCATCATTGCTTTCTGATGAACTTTTCGTGTTGTTTGCGGATGTCATTATGACGAAACAAGGGGACACATGTTTTACATGATTTGATATTCAACGTATCGATCATTGATAGGGTGTGTTTCTTCAATGTCCAATCTTCGTCTCCCCCACACGCATGCACTTCATCTTTTTTGTCTCTTTGCATCTTTGAGAGAGAGAGAGAGAGAGAGAGAGAGTGAGAGAGAGAGAGAGTGAGAGAGAGAGAAAAGAGAGAGAGAGAGAGAGAGAGAGGAAGAGAAAAAGGAAGAAAAAGCTAGAGAGAGAGAGAGAGAGATAGAGATAGAGAGAGAGAGAGAGGAAGAGAAAAAGGAAGACAGAGCTAGAGAGAGAGAGAGAGAGAGAGAGAGAGAGCTAGAGAGAGAGAGAGTTAGCCCTAACCCTAAGGAAGAGAAAAAGGAAGAAAGAGCGAGAGAGAGAGAGAGAGAGAGAGAGAGAGAGAAAAGAGAGAGAGAGAGAGAGAGAAAGAGAGACAAAGAGAGCGAGAGAGAGACATAAGGGAAGAGAGAGAGAGAGAGAAACAGAAAGAGAGAGAGAGAGAAAGAAAGAAAAAAACAGACAGAGAGGGAGAGAAAGGAAGAGAGATAACTAGATAGATAGAGATAGGTAGAATTGAATTGAATTGAACTTTATTTATTTTATAGATAGAGAGATATACATTGTGGGGAAGCGGAAGGTGTGCGCGGGGAAAGACGACCGGAAGTAGCACAGTGACGCTATGTTTGATAAAGTTCACACACTACGGAACAATCCACGATTGACTGATTTTTGCTTGAGGTCAATGGGTTCGGTACCTGATGAACAGCGAACAGAATTTTAAAAAATCAAAGAAGGAAAGAAAGGAAGGAAGGAAGAAAAAAATATATAAATAGATAGATAGAATGAAAGAAAGGAGAATAAAGGAAGACAATGAAAAGGAAAGATAAAACAAAAATTACAACGACAAAAACGGAAAAAAAACTAAAACAAGGAAGACCAAAAGAAAAGATTATAGTGAAAGAAAGGAACATCGAACAAAAGAAAGGAACCTCGAACAAAAGAAAGGAACCTCGAACAAAAGAAAGGAACATCGAACAAAAGAAAGGAACATCGAACAAAAGAAAGGAACATCGAACAAAAGAAAGGAACATCGAACAAAAGAAAGGAACATCGAACAAAAGAAAGGAACCTCGAACAAAAGAAAGGAACATCGAACAAAAGAAAGGAACCTCGAACAAAAGAAAGGAACCTCGAACAAAAGAAAGGAACATCGAACAAAAGAAAGGAACATCGAACAAAAGAAAGGAACCTCGAACAAAAGAAAGGAACATCGAACAAAAGAAAGGAACATCGAACAAAAGAAAGGACCGGAAGTAGAAAGCAGGACAGAAGGAGAACAGCACCCAACACACGTTCAGCACCCAACACACGTTCAGCACCCAACACACGTTCAGCACCCAACACACGTTCAGCACCCAAAACA
>NC_090258.1:43788450-43803450 GCF_037325665.1 Littorina saxatilis | reverse complement strand
ACAGAGAGAGAGAGAGAGAGAGAGAGAGAGAGATGGAGACAGAGAGAGAGAGAGAGAGATGGAGACAGAGAGAGAGAGAGAGAGAGAGATGGAGACAGAGAGAGAGAGAGATGGAGACAGAGAGAGAGAGAGATGGAGACAGAGAGAGAGAGAGAGAGAGATGGAGACAGAGAGAGAGAGAGAGATGGAGACAGAGAGAGAGAGAGAGAGATGGAGACACAGAGAGAGAGAGAGAGAGAGAGATGGAGACAGAGAGAGAGATGGAGAGAGTGAGAGAGAGGGAGTATGAGAGAGAGAGAAATAGAGAGAGAGAGTGCGAGGGAGAGCATTTTTTGCACGAAACATGAAGAATGAGAATCGTTAAAATAGAAAAAAAAGAATGTTTTCAACCAAGAAGCTTTCAGAAAACAAAGCTTTAAGATAAACGACGAAATCATTTTAAAATAGCAAAAGAACAATTTAGACGTGAAGTTGACAAATAAGAAGACAACAAAAAAAGAAAAATGAAAATAGGAATGAGAGTGATGCAAAGGACGCCAAGAATTGCAAAGAAGAATGTCGACGCAGCAGCACGAGAAAAAGATGGCCCTCCAAATAAACAGCAAGGAAGAGATGCGAGAAATGGAATGCTCTCCAAAAACACAACTCTTCTCGCCAAGAGCAGAGATAAGAAACGCTCACCAAAAAAACCCCGTCTTCTCAAACAAGAAGACAAAGAAAATAAAAAATGAAAATAAGAAGGAGAGTGACGCAAAGAAATGCAGAGAGGAATTCGAACCAGCAGCACGAGAAAAGGATGCCTAGCCAAAAACACCCACCTTCTCGCAAAGAGCAGAGATAGGAAACGCGCATCAAAAAGATATCTCTTCTCGCCAAGAGCAAAAACATGACTGAAACGCGCACCAAAATCCTCTCTCTACCTACCTGTGAATTCACAGTATTGAAAGTTGACGGATGGGTGCATTAGCTGAAGAGAGTGAAAATGTCAGTGTAAAACCCGTACATGGTTTGTGCACAAGAGGCGTGAGAAGTATCACTTTTTGACACAAATGTCCCGCCATATAAGGTATTTGCATCCGCACGTGTTGCGTGCACATACGGCAACAGGAGTGACACTTTTTGACACACACGTCTCGCCATATATATGAATCATTGCAGCACATGTTCCGTGAACCTAAGGCGTCATGGCTAACACTTTTTGACACACACGTCTCGCCATATATATGAATCATTGCAGCACATGTTCCGTGAACCTAAGGCGTCATGGCTAACACTTTTTGACACACACGTCTCGCCATATATATGAATCATTGCAGCACATGTTCCGTGAACCTAAGGCGTCATGGCTAACACTTTTTGACAATTGTTTTTTTTCTTGATATAATTTGTTTATTTTGTCAATCCAGTGACGTTCTTGTTTATGGGACGTTTCGAAAGTCATTTTCATTAGATATGCGACTGGCGACAGTGAAAATAGAGAAAATGTGCCCCCCCCCCCCCCTCTCCTCCCTCCCCCCTCCTCCCAACATTCAAAACACAGTTTCCTCAACAAAGGGCAGGTAATTGTCTTTTATCGAGAACGGCGGTAGTCCCAAAAAAGGTTTGATTGCATATTTCTTTTGTTCTGTCAGCAGATATTTTCCTTTATTTTCTTCTTCTTGTGTGTGTGCTTTTTGTCTAGATTCTTCATTGCTTTAAATCGGTCAGAATCTCTCCTAAATCTCCACTTAAAAGCTCTTCCCCGCAGATATGTTGAACCATCGAAATATAAATGGGTACTTGATGTTTCGTTTTCGAATGTTGACTCTGCGGGATTAAGGAGGCTTTTGTCCTTATCTTTTGTGTGACCCGCGCACAGAGCAATATGGATGATGGCACATTGACGTTTGCACTGAGACCACCACTGTCCATGGAAACCACCTTCCTATAACCTTAATGGCTTTAAAGGCACAGTAAGCCTCCCGTAAACCATCACAGATATTGTCAGGCTTTTACACACAGTACAAACACCCTTCCGTTTGAACGCTTACCGAACGGGAACATCCTGGCTGCTTTCCGTCGAGAGTGAGACATTTTCAAAGAATTTATTTTCGTGGACCGCTAGAACTAACTTTTAAAATCGAAATAATAAATTGACAGCTTGTAACACAAAAATTCTTAAATCATAAAAGATGTCTTTTTTGATCAATTCGAAGTTTTGAAAGTTTTAAACAAGTCGCGTAAGGCGAAAATACAACATTTAGTCAAGCTGTCGAACTCACAGAATGAAACTGAACGCAATGCAATTTTTCAGCAAGACTGTATACTCGTAGCATCGTCAGTCCACCGCTCGTGGCAAAGGCAGTGACATTGACAAGAAGAGCGGGGTAGTAGTTGCGCTGAGAAGGATAGCATGCTTTTCTGTACCTCTCTTCGTTTCAACTTTCTGAGCGTGTTTTTAATCCAAACATATCATATCTATATGTTTTTGGAATCAGGAACCGACAAGGAATAAGATGAAAGTGTTTTTAAATTGATTTCGAAATTTTAATTTTGATCATAATTTTTATATTTTTAATTTTCAGAGCTTGATTTTAATCCAAATATAACATATTTATATGTTTTTGGAATCAGAAAAGGATGAAGAATAAGATGAACGTACATTTGGATCGTTTAAAAAAAATGTTTTTTTTTTACAATGTTCAGATTTTTAATGACCAAAGTCATTAAGTAATTTTTAAGCCACCAAGCTGAAATGCAATACCAAAGTCCGGCCTTCGTCGAAGATTGCTTGGCCAAAATTTCAATCAATTTGATTGAAAATGAGGGTGTGACAGTGCCGCCTCAACTTTTACAAAAAGCCGGATATGACGTCATCAAAGGTATTTATCGAAAAAAATCAAAAAAATCCGGGGATATCATTCCCAGGAACTCTCATGTCAAATTTCATAAAGATCGGTCCAGTAGTTTGGTCTGAATCGCTCCACACACACACACGCACAGACAAACACACACACACACACACACACACACACACACACACACACACACACACACACACACACACACACACACACACACACACACACACACACACACACACACACACACATACACCACGACCCTCGTCTCGATTTCCCCTCTATGTTTAAAACATTTAGTCAAAACTTGACTAAATGTAAAAAGATAGCCTGGAAGCAGGGTCACGAAAGGTCGTGTCTCAAAGCAGACGACTTTTCTGCATAGCGCTCGCTTTCTTTGAAGCCAGCCGCCGCCGACAAGTTCGTGTGACTCGCAGCCGTTTGTTGCGTTTTAGAATCAGAGGTACACAATAACGTGCTATTGCAGATACAGCCAGTCGCATTGAAATCACAAACTGACGACTAAATTGTGAAAAAAGGAAAGTGGATCACACGGGTTCACGATGGCTCAGGGGTTAGATAAACCACGAAATCTGGTGTTATGTTATATGAAGTCTTATATCGCGCGCGTATCTCCAGACTCGGACTCAAGGCGCAGGGATCTATTTATGCCGTATGAGATGGAATCTTTTACACAATACATCACGCATTCACATCGACCAGCAGATCGCAGCCATTTCGGCGCATATCCTACTTTTCACGGCCTATTATTCCAAGTCACACGGGTATTTTGGTGGACATTTTTTATCTATGCCTATACAATTTTGCCAGGAAAGACCCTTTTGTCAATCGTGGGAACTTTAACGTGCACACCCCAATGTAGTGTGTGGTTTACGCGAGCTAAATAGCAATTCAAACGAACTGTTTTATTTAATGCTATTGATTTAAATGCTATTGCAAGTGTGTTCCATAAGGTTAGAACTGCTTTTTTCATTTGAAGATTTAAATCGTTTTGTAAACCATTTGAGACATACTGGGGCTTTAAACATTAGCCAAGGGTTTACTGGTCATAAGAGCTCATGGCTTGGGTTTTTTATTTGATATTTTTTTTTTTACATTGGCTGTTGAATTATGTTAATGGCTTTGTTGTTTTTTTGTAGCCAAGTATATGAAATCAGTCCAAGGATTAAAATCCATGACAGCCGTTTTGGTTGGAATAGAATTTTTGACTCACCTGAGTAATTGGTGAGTATAAGAATTCATATTATGTGTCCGTCCGTATGTCCGGCCGGCTGCAAGGCCAGCCGTCCGTGGACAAAAACTTGACGTTGAGGTTATCTCGGATGTTTTTCAAGCTAGACCTCTGAAACTTTACACACTGTTAGGGTTTGATGGGGAGGAGAGAGAGAGATAGAGAGAGAGAGAGAGAGAGAGAGAGAGAGAGAGAGAAAGAGAGAGAGAGATAGAGAGAGAGAGAGAAAAACAAGAGAGAGAGAGAGAGGGAGAGAGAGAGACAGACAGACAGACAGACAGACAGAAAGACAGAGACAGACAGAGAGAGAGAGACACACACACACGCACAAACACACACACACAGACACACACAGACACACACACACACACATACACACACACACACACACACACACACACACACACACACACAGCGAAAGAGAGAGGGAGAGAGAGAGAGAGAGAGGGGGAGAGAGAGACAAAGACACAGACAGAGGCATAGAGAGAGAGAGAGACACACAGACAGACACACAGACAGACACACAAACAGACAGGCAGACAGAGAGACAAACAGAGAGAGGCACAGACAGAGATTTCCTGGTTTGCTCATGTTGATTTCTGCTGCAGAATTAGTGTCGGAGATGTTGTCAGAAAAGATAGAATATCTCTGCGAAAATTTGTTGTAATCACAGCCGTTTCGCTCCATCATCTATTCGCACAGGTTCTTTTCAACAATGAAAATACCGAGTACCCCAGCATTTGGGGATAATTTTGGGATATGCTTGGACATGATAATTTGCTGTATGTAGTCGTGCGCGTGCAAATTGCGGTAGAATTTGCATTAACTTTTCATGTGGACAAGAAAGTTTGGCGGGAAATGGGATACTGGACACAAAATGGATGCAAACAGCTGTTAAGGGTGTTCTTCCTCCTTACTGCAATGGAATGATTCAATTTCATCTTTATGCGTGTCCGGTACAGACGGTTAGGGATTACATAAAGGGCAATATTTTTCGGGCTTGACTTTCCTGAGCCATTCTCAGAACTCTGTGCACAATGAACAAAACAAGAATGGTCAGCTATTGGAACGTTTAATTTATGACAAAACAAAACATTACAATCTAAAAACAAGAATAGTGAGTTATATTTTATTGAAACGTTTAATGTATGACCAAAACCCCCATTAATATCGCAGTACTTCTTTCTACCCCGTGATCTTTTAAGATGACAGACAGACAATCACGTATGATACGGATAATGAACGCTAGCTCACAAAATGTTCCAAGTTGCTGATGAGAACGCTGGCCGAGAGATGATTAAAGACTCCGCACACCGCCTGTGCAATGTGCAAATATCGTTCAATGACATATCTAGTCCTGTGATAATGATAGTTTTTAGCGTTAAACTTTTAGCTAAAGCTGACGGCAATTAACCTATTTGGAATCATGTTACTATTCCTGTTAGTGTACATATGCGTGCGCGAGTGTAGTATGCTTCGTATGGTATTTTTATCTGTTGTCTTATTATTTGTTTTGTCTTTTAATGTGCACCACACTGAAATTTCTCTGTATGAGATAATAAAGTATTCGTATTCGTATTCGTATTATCTTTCATTAACAATTCACATCGCCAGCTGCTCACAAGCAGAGTAAACCAGCGAAGCACTATTATAATTTATGCGGAATATTATTTTTTTTAAATATTTTACGTTGAACACAGCTGCTCGTCTGCACCTTATTGTCTGGTGCTTGTGTTCAGCATTGCTTATTTATTGTGGGTGGCTTTTCATTTCCGAATTCAGTAAATAAAATTTCATTCTGGTGGAGTTTGTAATGGTAAAGAAATGCATAGCCGTTCACTTTTCATGAACTGTTTAAAGGCACAGTAAGCCTCCCGTAAACCATCACAGAGCTACCCGAGCGTCTACATACAGTACAAGCATACTTCCATTTGAACGCTCACCGAACGGGAACATCCTGGCTGCTTTCTGTCGAGCGTGAGAAATTTTCAAAGAATTTATTTTCGTGGACTTGCTCCTCTACAACAATGGCGCCTCGTTTTGGTGCTGGACGGCTGTTATGAATATTCAATACCGGAAATCACGCCCGGACAGTAAGCCTCCCGTAAACCATCACAGATACTGTCAGGCTTTTACACACAGTACAAACACCCTTCCATTTGAACGCTCACCAAACGGGAACATCCTAGGTGCCCTACGTAAAGAGCGAGCAATTTTTAAAGAATTAATTTTGCAGATTGTCTCGAACACTTTTTGGACCCATCCTGAACTCAGGTCAAAAATTAGTTACTTCCCTTCGGGTCTCA
This sequence comes from Littorina saxatilis, assembly GCF_037325665.1. Classification (NCBI taxonomy): domain Eukaryota; kingdom Metazoa; phylum Mollusca; class Gastropoda; order Littorinimorpha; family Littorinidae; genus Littorina; species Littorina saxatilis. The sequence continues at coordinate 43,797,052 of NC_090258.1, read as the reverse complement.
TTCTATCGATGTAAACTGGCCATTGCCGTGGATCGATGATTATCAGAATGTTGTTGGACCGTGGTGCGTTTTTGCGCTAGACCTAACTTTTAAAATCTAAATTAATAATAAATTGACAGCTTGTTACACAAACATTCTTTAATCATAAAAGAATTCTTTTTTCATCAAGACAAGATCAGTACAATTCGAAGTTGTGAAAGTTTGAAAAAAGAAAAGCCCGGAAGCCGGGTCACGCAAGGGTCGTAGCAGACGCTGGTTTATGCATATCGCCGTTCCTCTCAACAGTCAAAAGCCATCGCTAGAGTTCTTGTGAACCACAGCCGTTTGTTTCGTGCATAAAAACGTGCTATTGTAGATAAGCTCACATCGAGTCGCATTCAAATGACTAACTGACGACTACATTGTGAAAAAGGGAAACTGGATCACACGGGTTCACGATGGCTCAGGGGTAACATAAACCACGCAAAAATAAATTCTTTGAAAATTGTTCGCTCTTTACGGAGGGCACCAAGGATGTTCTCAATCGGTGAGTGTTTAAATGAAAGGGTGTTTGTACTGTGTGTAAAAGCCTGACCGTATCTGTGATGGTTTACGGGAGGCTTACTGTGCCTTTAAGCTAAAGTACGCTTGCAAGACACACTCGGAACCCAAGAAAGTCAAAGTTCTCCCATCATACACCACCAAAAAGCACGTGACCGGAAGCGACAGTAACGCCACGTAACGTAACGACAAACATGGCGGCAAGAAGTGACGACCAGAATAACAAAGAGCGCAATGTCGGATTGTCGTTCTGCGGGGAATTGAAAAGCAATATTACGACTGCCTCACGATTTGCACGTACAAGCTTGGTGTTTATCGCGCACACAACAATGTTTGACTTTGCTGATTGCCACAGAGAGCGCTGATCGGGCAGGGGAAGGAGGGGGTGGGGGGTGATGGAGGGGGCGGTGGTCCAGGGTAGATGGACAATGCTTTGTGTTGGCAACTGTCCATCTTGTGGCTTTTTTGCTGGTCGCCCCCGTCTGTTTGTCTGTCGCCGTTACTGTGCTTTGTGTATATTGACCTACCCGTCTAAAGCTTGATTTTCATTGGGCGAAGTCAGCTTCGCGAAGTGCACTGCGCTGCACGAAGCTTTGGCACTGACTTTTTGGAAAAAAGACTTGGCAAAGTGCACTGCGCTGCACGAAGCTTTGGCACTGACCTTTTGGAAAAAAGACTTGGCAAAGTGCACTGCGCTGCACGAAGCTTTGGCACTGACCTTTTGGAAAAAAGACTTGGCAAAGTGCACTGCGCTGCACGAAGCTTTGGCACTGACCTTTTGGAAAAAAGACTTGGCAAAGTGCACTGCGCTGCACGAAGCTTTGGCACTGACTTTTTGGAAAAAAGACTTCGCGAAGTGTTTGCAAAGTCAACTTCTGGGTCAACTAAAAAAGGCATCTACAGCAGGCCTGTCGTCGTTTGTTAGTACTTTGCTTCGTGAATACAGCCCGGGCATCTGTCCGTCAGTAGTCAGTGTGTACTTTTCCTTGTGAATGCAACCATGTTTGATTGGTGTGTATAGTCTGAAGTGAATGTGTTTGTGTCTCGGTGTGGACGTGGTACTAAAGCACGATAGTTTCCTCAGAAAGGGTCTCATTGAGACGTCCATGGCCGAGAAAGGAAACACACTTGCATGGGTCTCGGATATCCATATCGGTTGAACATTCCATACAAAAAACAACGGCTATGGTTGATGTGCTTTATTTGTTTTGCGGTCAAACAAACTGCAAGAACTATTTGTAGTAACTGTTAGATAAGAGTGCCTTATTGTAACAGCATTTTCACTTAATATGTCAATAGCCAGTGTGAACATTATTATTGTTATACGAGAATTTATATCGCGCACATATCTCACCACAAGGCGACTCAAGGCGCACAATACGAAATATGAGAGAGCCCTGAAATGCAGCCGCTCGGCGCAGAAGGGACATACTTACTAGGGAACTGCAAAAATATGTTGCAAAGGTATTGATCAGAGAGCTTTGTTAACAAGGTCGCTTCCTTTAATTACCTGCTGGCACCGTACCACAGTTCTGCAAAATAAGTTCTGGACCCTACTGTCGCCAGAAGAAAAGCAGGAATAGTAGCAGCAATAAAACGGTCCGTAGACGGACAAGAATTCATGAGAGATACTCATGGAATAAGAAAACAACAATCGTGGTTTATCTGGCAACAGAGTCAGTTTTCACACCGGAAGAAAGATGTGACAATGATTGTAACAATCAGCCCCACGCACTCAAGCAGTTTTGCTGTGTCTGTTGGTGTTGTTGAGAAGATGTCCATGTTCTGAACGATTTTCTTTGTTTGTTTGTTTGCTTAACGCCCAGCCGACCACGAAGGGCCATATCAGGGCGGTGCTGCTTTGACATATAACGTGCGCCACACACAAGACAGAAGTCGCAGCACAGGCTTCATGTCTCACCCAGTCACATTATTCTGACACCGGACCAACCAGTCCTAGCACTAACCCCATAATGCCAGACGCCAGGCGGAGCAGCCACTAGATTGCCAATTTTAAAGTCTTAGGTATGACCCGGCCGGGGTTCGACGCCACGACCTCCCGCTCACTGGGCGGACGCCTTACCACTAGGCCACAGTGTTGCGGTATGTTCTGAACGAAGTAAACAGTAGTTAGGGTCATTTCTAAAAACAAACTTGGGCCTGAATTTAAACAATTGTAAAAGAAACGAGCATGACAAAGGAAGTATACATCAGCTGGGGGGGGGGGGGGGGGGGGGGGGGGGGGGGTTCTGACAACACATTTGTGTCTGGATTAAAAACATTATTAAATATATACGAGCGTGATGATCACAGCAACCATAATATGGGAGTAAGTCCCAAAGTTGTTTCTAATCCAGGTCAAAGTGTCTTGTCAGAACTGCCCCCGCAGATGTATACTTCCTTTATTATGCTCGTTTCTTTACAACTGTTATACTTAAGGTCCACGTTAGTTTTCAGAAAGGACCCTAACTAGGCTACAGTTTACTTCGTTCAGAACGTGAACATCTTCTTAACAACAACAAAAAACTACAAAATTGCTAGAGTGCGTTGGCCTGATTTATACAATAACTGTAATAGCTTCCTTCCGGTGTGGGAACGGACTCTCTTCCCAGATTAACCACAGCTGTTGTTTGCTTAGGCCAAAAAAAAAGTGTGGTTAAGGTAACATAGCCACACAAAAAATAGGGTAGGAAGGTAGGCAATCACTTTTTTTAAAAACTTTTTTTCTTAATAGCAGAGCAACCAAGCGTGTAGCACTCACAACCGAAGAAGATGCCGCCATTTTTGTCATGGCAAGCGTCTGTTGGGCCTTTTTAGTAGAAGGAGTTATTTCTCTTGCATCGTCTGTCGTCTGCATGACGACTCGAGCGCTTTCGCTTTCATTGCGTTTTCTGCACTCATTTTCTTGTTTTAATTTTTTAGTTTTTTTGACAAATGTAATAAAACGTTATAGGGTCGGCCCCTAAAAATAGGGTAGGTCGGGTTACCGTAACCACATCTATTTTTTTAGGTCTTATTCAGAGAGTATCTATCATTAAAATACTTATTTGAGTGCGTGGGGCAGAGTTCTAGGCTTTCAGAATGACTCCTACTTTATATATTCTGCGTTCGTCAAGTCGGTGAGGGGGAATCTGAAAACCAACCTTGGTCTGGATTCAGTCCTAAACACGTATCCAAAGAGACGCATCGGTGACTAGAAGAACGCCGGGTTCTTGATGAGGTGCTTCGCTATAATAGACTGACCCTTAACCAGATAAACGGCCTTTAGGGCGAGAGTGTAAGCAAAGCGAGGCCTGATTGGCTGTCACTCCGGAAACGGGCAGGAGAGCTGGGCAGTGGGAATGGAATACAGTCTGCGAATGGTACTCACTGTCATTTTGGTCTCCGTCTGAACGGTCTGCCGCCCCTCTCCCCCCCCACCCCCCTTCCCCCGTCTGATTTCTTCGTCTGTCCCCCCGATCTGTTCGTCTCTATCCCTCTTGTCAACTAGTCCTGACAGGTTATCTCTCACTCCGATGTACCAACTACCCCCTCTACCCTCTTGCAGTCTACCTGCCCCACCTCCTTCTCCCACCTCCCTCTCCCTTACCCCCTTCCCCTCCTCCACATCGTCTCCCTCAACTAGCTTTTCTGCTGTTCGTGCACGTGCACCCCCCCTCCAGCAAAAAAAAATAAAAAAAATTGGAAAGCTGATTCTATGACCATTTATAAGTTCAAATGGCACCAGATGGCACCATTTTGCTTCTTTGAGCCAACATTTTTTCCCGGGGGGGCATGCCCCCGGACCCCCCTAGCAAATTCGGGCGCTTTGCGCCCATCACATTCACTTTCGATTCAAAGTGCACGCCCCCTTACAAAGCAACTGATCCGCCCCTGGTGCTCATTCTCTTCTATTATCTTCTCTATCAAAGTATTGGTTTACACGGTACTGTGTGTGTTTCCTTTCTATGTTTATTTCCGTCACAGGAACTGTTTTCTCTTATGTCCTCTTTTTTCTGAGCGGATGAGGTCTTTTTCTATATTTCCGCGTTTTTATGTCATGTATGTATTGTGAGCTATGTTGGTATTGGTGGCTGAACTGCTTTCCATAAAGTGTGTTGTACTTTGGATGTTCATAATCATTACGACTGAGGGACGATCAAGGTCATTGCATAAAAATAGTGCGTCATAAATGCGGTTTTTAGTCTTGCTTTTACGTCATCACTACGTCACACAGTCATCTGCTGTAAGGAATGAGTCTAAAACAAGTGGGTCAAACGTTTTAGTGTTCTACGTCATGAGTTTTGCTCTTACGTCATTTTTCGTGCTTGGGGTTGTAATATATACACATAAAAACTACATTTTTGGGGGCCTAGGGCAGCAAAAGAGTTTTGTGACAGTGATCGCATTAACAGGATAGGTTCTACCAGAAAAGCTTACGGAACATAACTCTTTGCTGGAGAATCGCCAGACATATTAAGCAAAGTGAATCACTATTACGTGTTTGGAATAACAGGGCCATACTCCCAGGTGATTTGCACAAGAAACGTATTTATTGTTTGAAGAATGACCGCAGTCCTAAAGACTGTGCCAGAGAAAGAGGAGGAACAAATGAAGCTTTTCGGCTGTCGATGTCTTATTTTGGTTTTGATAATGTGAAGGTGTGCAACTAGTCCAGCTGCTGTTTATTTATTGGGCGAAGTCCACTTAAAGGCTGTCCCGAATTGAGACCGAAGTCCACTTAAAGGCTGTCCTGAATTGAGACCGAAGTCCACTTAAAGGCTGTCCTTAATTAAGACCGAAGTCCACTTAAAGGCTGTCCTTAATTAAGACCGAAGTTGTCTTTGTGAAGTGTTTTTTCCCAAACATGTCAATGCCATAATTTCGTGAAATGAGCTTTGTAAAGTACACTTCGTGAAGTCGACTTCACGCAGTTAATATCAGGCTTTACATAGCGCGCTGCAGGAAGCTTTGGCACTTCGTTAAAAGGTGAAATATTAGACAGGTTTTTTTTAGAACATCAACCACTCTCTTATATTTTACCTTGACAAGTAAAATGATACGCGTGTCTGCTGCTTAACATCTGAATTGTCTTGTCTAGTTTAGTCACGTGAAGTACGATCTCCCTTTGCAACCAAGAAAAAACACCACACATGGGTATAAACTTGCAAATTGTCCATTTTCAGCAAAGCGGCTTTCTTGTGGCTATGGATACAGTCATGTACTAGGGTCCATTTTATCGATACACTTGGTCTGGAGAATACCCACGCCTTTATGGGGCAATGAACAAACAGGTCTTAAAGGCCCACTCCGTCTCGTGAAAACAGTTAAAGTCCCACTCCGTCTCGTGAAAACAGTTCGCTTCATCGTCTCAGATCTGGCCTGGCTTTACCATGGGATAAGACCACCCCTCCACATGGGATAAGACCACCCCTCCACATGGGATAAGACCACCCCCTCCACTTCGTCACGTACCAACCATCAACAGCCTGTGCACAGTTTAAAAAAAGAAAAGAATTTATAACGTAAAAGGCACGGGTGCCATTTTTTGGAAATGAATCCATCAAAAAATGTCCAACTGACCACAGCAAGCAGTAAAGGTGTTGATTTGTGGTATGTGACCAAGTGGAGAGATGGTCTGATCCCTTATAAAAGCCTGGCCATGATGTGAGACGGTGCGGCGTAGTGGGCCTTTAACTGCCGGGGGTAACAACAGGGAACAGAAGCCGTGGTCACAACGCTTGGCGGGGGATGATTCCTATTTCACGGGGGATGAGTTCACAGACACTTGGTGGCTTTCCACATGCAACACGCATGGCAATGTCAAGCATCATTCTTTTCAGGAATCTGCCCATTGATTCAACTTTTTTTTAATCATGGGTTTTCTCCGAAATGTGATCTTATGAATATCTCCCCTGAAAAGGGAACCAAAAACTATGTCAAGCATCCTTCTTTTGAGGAATCTGTCATTAATACAGCTTAGTGGTCATTACATTTTTATTTACAGTGGCTTTGTCTGAATTCTGTTCATGATTTTTTGGCTGGACGGACGACTTCTAACTGTTCTTATGAGCTTACCTTAGTAATCAATAATGGTTGTATCAATTGACTGACTAATACAGGAACTACTCTTTCAAAACATGCACTAGGTGATTGAGTCTTTGAATGTTTTCTTTGTTAAAAGAGTGGGTGTCTATTTATATTCAACTCTTTAATTTATATTTTTAATTTTTTTCTGTGGCATATTTGCAATTCTTCGTATCCAACTCGTTTTGCGTAATTCATACATCCCGCATTCCTAAAAACACCTACTCCCCTAAATTGGCTCGCTTGTTTCTTTTGGGTGAGTTTTTTGGACAACTTCTCGCATTAGTTTATTATCTGTATCATAAGTGTTTGTTTGTCTGTCCACTTAAACGACCGTTTGGTCGCAGAACAGTGATTGAAACGTTTTTTTGTTGTTTTTTTGGTCATAGATTGAACGTGCCAATAACACACCCTTCTTGGTTTTAGATTCCGATTTCCGTTTTTGTTGTTGACCATTTTAAGACTAAAACACAATTATATGCAATCTTCTTTCCGCTGTCGTTCAAAACGAACGAACAAACTAACACGCAGTTCAATTATGCCCATATGTTCCATGAGTATAGTAGTTCATGAAATCAATAGCACTTTCTGGACATTACTTTTTAGCATACATTCGCCAAAACGTTGTTGCGACACATTTTGCAACCTAATTAAAGCATTAATTCCCGTGTCATTCCACTCAAACTTTCTTTGTCATTAAAGGCCGTCCACTGAACTATCTGGCACACCTTTCGGATCAAACATTTCTTTAACAGGAATCCTTCAGGGTGTATTAATATCCTACAGGCATTCATATTTTTGGCCTCTGAAGGACAGGAATTGGGTTAAATGATAAAATTAAAATAATAATTTTTTTTTAACAGGGATCACGGGACAATCCCTTATAATTATAAGGATACCCTCAACATCGACGTGACAGGCTCAGCACAGGCTAGGAGTGCCATAGGCCGACTCATTAGTTCTGAAATCGACCGACGACGGAATCGTTTAGAAAACCTACTTTGTGTTGATTCCGGTCTCATCCCTGAGCGGAGAGTGTAGTTATCTGTCTCACCGACCCGTTGTCGCTGCTGCAAGTTCTGTCTATCAGTCACAGTGCGGAACAAATAAACCCTAATCGCGTCCCCCTGCGCGGGTGATACAAGGAAATATACCCCGCGGGTGATACAGGAAGATATACCCCGGGGGATATCAGCAGAACCACGGGGAATCGTTCCGCCTTTATCCCGGGATCTGTGCGGTCGCCTTGGAATCCCCTTACCAGCGTGTCAACGGTTTCACCGATAACTGTTTTGGAGCGCCGTGCAGAAAGGCCAGACTCCCTCGAGGCTTCTACATCCGGGTCGCTGCGCTGCGCATCGTCACGACATCACGTGATTTCCACTGAAAAGGATTTCGGGGCTTTGTGCACTCTTTGTTTGGACTTTGGTTTTTTTTCTTTTTTTTTTTCGTGGCTAAAATCTGTTAATGTTAGCCCCAACAGATTTGTCCTGGAAGCGGATGTTTTCGTAGTTTTCCTATCATAAATAATAAGAAGTATTTAGAATAGACGTGTGTTGGATCCAGGCTGTGGCGTGTGTTTAGCTCCGTGGGTCTGTTTTCTGGTCTGCTGGTGTCTGTCTGTTGAAGGGAGAGATGACGCGAGCCTGTGATTGCTCATCCCATTGTGACGATGTTTTTAACAAATTATTGTCTGTATCTTTATCACAGTAGAATTGTTTGTATGTCATTCACTCTAACCCAAGCTCACGAACGCTCACATGCGTTACCAAATACATTATATATTATATATAACAAACAAAACACACACAAAAAAAAATATATATATATATATAAAGAAGCTTCACACGGCTGTATGCATCAACGATTCGCACACTTGAACGAGACGATTGACTTTTTCTTTCAATATTAAAAAACCTGTTTTGACGTCGTTTTTAGGACGAGTGTATGCAGGTGTGGGTGTATGCAGGTGTGGGTGTATGCACGTGTGGGTGTA
>NC_090258.1:43778450-43783450 GCF_037325665.1 Littorina saxatilis | reverse complement strand
TCCGTACAACTCTCGCTTACTCTATTACACATGTCGTATGCATTAAGAGCGATTACTTCCCTTTGGTTATTTGATATCTTAACATCGCTCTGCCTCATTCTGTTTGAAAAAATAACAACAAAATAGTTAATAGATATGCAAAAAAAGATAAAGAAATACGGTGGGAGAAGATGGTTTCAGTTAAACCAGTTGTGGTCTGGGTGGCCGAGTGGTAACGCACTTGCGCTCGGAATCGAGAGGTTGCGTGTTCGACCCTGGGTCGGGCCGCTATTTTCTCCCCCCTTTCCTAACCTAGATGGTGGGTTCAAGTGCTAGTCTTTCGGATGAGACGAAAAACCGAGGTCCCTTCGTGTACACTATATTGGGGTGTGCACGTTAAAGATCCCACGATTGACAAAAGGGTTTTTCCTGGCAAAATTGTATAGGCATAGATAAAAATGTCCATCAAATACCCGTGTGACTTGGAATAAAGGCCGCGAAAGGTGAACATTCGCCTAACAGGCTTGAGGTTTGCTGGTCGATGTGAATGCGTGATATATTGTGTAAAAAATTCCATCTCACACGGCATAAAGCGCTTTGAACTTCGGATAAGGCGCTATATAAATAAAGAGAATAATAAAAATAATAAAGGCGCAGTCCTCCCCGGAACAGTTCTTCTTCTTCTTCGTTCATGGGCTTAGACTTCCACGTTCACTCATGTTTTTAGTACGAGTGGAATTTTACGTGTATGACCGTTTTTACCCCGCCATTCAGGCAGCATACGCCGATTTCGGGGGAGGCATGCTGGGTATTTTCGTGTTTCTATATCCAACCGAACTCTGACATGGATTACAGGATCTTTTCTGTGCGAACCCGTCTCTTTGCACCTGAGAGAATAACAAGTATTGGAATGATCGAGCGACTTTCATCCTGAAGATTGTTTAAGATTCTCTAGCTCTATAATGATCAGTCTTTCTGTCTTTTTTGGCTGGTTTTCTCTTTTGTCTTTCACGTTGTCTGTGCGACCTACCTCGCTTCGCGTTCAAGGGCAGCCATAGGGACACCCCGAGACTTCCGCCGGAAACAGATGCACGGCCATTGACAGACTGGGGACACTAAAGTCTGTCTTTGTTCCCCCATTGACAGGTAGTTAATTGTGTTACTGTGAATGGACACGCGCTAAGGCGGGTGTGAAATGTGTTAATTATCACAATTTGAGGGAGATTTAGTTTACTGCCCCCACCGGGGATGTCCAAGAGTTTTTAGGCAATGTCCGCTTGGGTTGTTGACTGGTCAAGTGCTTGTCCGTGGGTGATGCGGTCATTCATAGTGAAACTGGGGTAGAGAGAGAGAGAGAGAGAGAGAGAGAGAGAGAGAGAGAGAGAGAGACAGAGACAGACAGAAACACATAGAGAGAAAGAGAGAGAGAGAGAGAGAGAGAGAGAGAGAGAGAGAGAGAGAGAGAGAGAGAGGCAGATATACACAGAGAGACACAGAGAACAAGAGGGAGAGAGCATGTGGGAGAGGGGGAGAGTGACAGACAGACAGACAGACAGACAGACAGACAGGCGGAGAAAGAAACAGACTGAGAGTTAATGAGCGTGAGAGAGAGGGAAGACACAGACAGAGAGAGAGGGAAGACACAGACAGAGAGAGAGGGAAGACACAGACAGAGAGAGAGGGAAGACACAGACTGAGAGAGAGGGAAGACACAGACTGAGAGAGAGGGAAGACACAAACAGAGAGAGAGGGAAGACACAGACTGAGAGAGAGGGAAGACACAGACTGAGAGAGAGGGAAGACACAGACTGAGAGAGAGGGAAGACACAAACAGAGAGAGAGGGAAGACACAAACAGAGAGAGAGGGAAGACACAGACAGACAGAGAGAGAGAGAGAGAGAGAGAGAGGGAAGACACAGACTGAGAGAGAGGGAAGACACAGACTGGGAGAGAGGGAAGACACAGACTGAGAGAGAGGGAAGACACAGACTGAGAGAGAGGGAAGACACAGACAGAGAGAGAGGGAAGACACAGACAGAGAGAGAGGGAAGACACAGACTGAGAGAGAGGGAAGACACAGACTGAGAGAGAGGGAAGACACAGACTGAGAGAGAGGGAAGACACAGACTGAGAGAGAGGGAAGACACAGACTGAGAGAGAGAGGGAAGACACAGACTGATAGAGAGGGAAGACACAGACTGAGAGAGAGAGGGAAGACACAGACTGAGAGAGAGGGAAGACACAGACTGAGAGAGAGGGAAGACACAGACTGAGAGAGAGGGAAGACACAGACTGAGAGAGAGGGAAGACACAGACTGAGAGAGAGGGAAGACACAGACTGAGAGAGAGGGAAGACACAGACTGAGAGAGAGGGAAGACACAGACTGAGAGAGAGGGAAGACACAGACTGAGAGAGAGGGAAGACACAGACAGAGAGAGAGGGAAGACACAGACTGAGAGAGAGGGAAGACACAGACTGAGAGAGAGGGAAGACACAGACTGAGAGAGAGGGAAGACACAGACTGAGAGAGAGGGAAGACACAGACTGAGAGAGAGGGAAGACACAGACTGAGAGAGAGGGAAGACACAGACTGAGAGAGAGGGAAGACACAGACTGAGAGAGAGGGAAGACACAGACTGAGAGAGAGGGAAGACACAGACTGAGAGAGAGGGAAGACACAGACTGAGAGAGAGGGAAGACACAGACTGAGATAGAGGGAAGACACAGACTGAGAGAGAGAGGGAAGACACAGACTGAGAGAGAGGGAAGACACAGACTGAGAGAGAGGGAAGACACAGACTGAGAGAGAGGGAAGACACAGACTGAGAGAGAGGGAAGACACAGACTGAGAGAGAGGGAAGACACAGACTGAGAGAGAGGGAAGACACAGACTGAGAGAGAGGGAAGACACAGACTGAGAGAGAGGGAAGACACAGACTGAGAGAGAGGGAAGACACAGACTGAGAGAGAGGGAAGACACAGACTGAGAGAGAGGGAAGACACAGACTGAGAGAGAGAGGGAAGACACAGACTGAGAGAGAGGGAAGACACAGACTGAGAGAGAGGGAAGACACAGACTGAGAGAGAGGGAAGACACAGACTGAGAGAGAGGGAAGACACAGACTGAGAGAGAGGGAAGACACAGACTGAGAGAGAGGGAAGACAGGCAGAAAGACAAACGGTCAGAGAAACATACACAGACAGAAAGACAGCAACACAACAGCAAATAACTTCTTTAAGAGTCTTCTAGAATTCTCAATGAAACTACTTCCTCAGCGCACCTTTGTGCTATCTAATTGCAGGGAAAGTCTTCCATCATTGGCGCGATCAGAGGTAAGCAGCGGACAGCCGCACGTCGGCTGTCTACGACTAATTGTCCAGTGGGCGAGAGGAATCATTAAAAACCTTGACCACCCCTCTCTGGCTTGACCACCACCCACCCCCCACCCCTACCCCCCTACCCCCCCCCCCCCCCCCCCTCCCCACTGACCACAGTCCGCTCACATACCTGCGCTTTAGTTGCTTAACGCTGTCAGATTGATTCAATCGCCTTCTCTAATCTTGGACAATTTTAAAGACAGACAAACACAGACACACAGACAGACGGACAGACAGACAGACAGACAGAAACACAGACGTACGAACGACTGACAGGCACGCCTGCCAGCTGACTCACAAGGAGAGAAGGACTAACACGAAGATAAATAACCAACAACAAAATAGTTAATAGATATGCAAAAAAAGATAAAGAAATACGGTGGGAGAAGATGGTTTCAGTTAAAGGCGCAGTCCTCCCCGGAACAGTTCTTCTTCTTCTTCGTTCATGGGCTTAGACTTCCACGTTCACTCATGTTTTTAGTACGAGTGGAATTTTACATGTATGACCGTTTTTACCCCGCCATTCAGGCAGCCATACGCCGATTTCGAGGGAGGCATGCTGGGTATTTTCGTGTTTCTATATCCAACCGAACTCTGACATGGATTACAGGATCTTTTCCGTGCGCACCCGTCTCCTTGCACCTGAGAGAATAACAAGTATTGGAATGATCGAGCGACTTTCATCCTGAGGATTGTTTAAGATTCTCTAGCTCTATAATGATCAGTCTTTCTGTCTTTTTTGGCTGGTTTTCTCTTTTGTCTTTCACGTTGTCTGTGCGACCTCGCTTCGCGTTCAAGGGCAGCCATTGGGACACCCCGAGACTTCCGCCGGAAACAGATGCACGGCCATTGACAGACTGGGGACACTAAAGTCTGTCTTTGTTCCCCCATTGACAGGTAGTTAATTGTGTTACTGTGAATGGACACGCGCTAAGGCGGGTGTGAAATGTGTTAATTATCACAATTTGAGGGAGATTTAGTTTACTGCCCCCACCGGGGATGTCCAAGTGTTTTTAGGCGGTGTCCGCTTGGGTTGTTGGCTGGTCAAGTGCTTGTCCGTGGGTGATGCGGTCATTCATAGTGAAACTGGGGTAGAGAGAGAGAGAGAGAGAGAGAGAGAGAGAGAGAGAGAGAGAGAGAGAGAGAGAGAGAGAGAGAGAGAGAGAGAGGGAGGGAGAGACAGACAAACAGACTAAAATCTGTACAAAAATTGACTATATTCTATACAAGAAACACTTAACAAGGGTAAAAAGAGAAACAGAATCCGTCAGTCGCCTCTTACGACATGCTGGGGAGCATCGGGTAAATTCTTCCCCCTAACCCGCGGGGGGAACTGGGGACACTAAAGTCTGGCTTTGATACACGTACAGACAGACAAACAAGCGGACGAGAAGACTCACGCACGCACGCACACATGTGCATGCATTCTTTCTCTCCATTTTTTTTGTTTATAGACTCTCTGTCTCTGTTTCTCCCTCTCTCTATTTCTGTCTGTGTCTGTGCCTATGTCTGTCTGTCTTTCTGTCTATCTGTCTCTCTGCCTCCCTCTCTCTCTCTCTCTCTCTCTCTCTCTCTCTCTCTCTCTGTCTGTCTGTCTGTCTGTCTCTCTGCCTCCCTCTCTTCTCTCTCTCTCTCTCTCTCT
>NC_090258.1:43753786-43778250 GCF_037325665.1 Littorina saxatilis | reverse complement strand
TTCCCTCCCTCTCACACACCCTCCTCCCTCCCTCTCACACACCCTCCTCCCTCCCTCTCACACACCCTCTTCCCTCCCTCTCACACACCCTCCTCCCTCCCTCTCACACACCCTCCTCCCTCCCTCTCACACACCCTCCTCCCTCCCTCTCACACACCACCCTCCTCCCCTCCCTCTCACACACCCTCCTCCCTCCCTCTCACACACCCTCTTCCCTCCCTCTCACACACCCTCCTCCCTCCCTCTCACACACCCTCCTCCCTCCCTCACACACCCTCCTCCCTCCCTCTCACACACCCTCCTCCCTCCCTCTCAACACACCTCCTCCCTCCCTCTCACACACCCTCTTCCCTCCCTCTCACACACCCTCCTCCCTCCCTCTCACACACCCTCCTCCCTCCCTCTCACACACCCTCCTCCCTCCCTCTCACACACCCTCCTCCCTCCCTCTCACACACCCTCCTCCCTCCCTCTCACACACCCCTCCTCCCTCCCTCTCACACACCCTACTCCCTCCCTCTCACACACCCTCCTCCCTCCCTCTCACACACACACCCTCTTCCCTCCCTCTCACACACCCTCCTCCCTCCCTCTCACACACCCTCCTCCCTCCCTCTCACACACACCTCCTCCCTCCCTCTCACACACCCTCCTCCCTCCCTCTCACACACCCTCTTCCCTCCCTCTCACACACCCTCCTCCCTCCCTCTCACACACCCTCTTCCCTCCCTCTCACACACCCTCCTCCCTCCCTCTCACACACCCTCTTCCCTCCCTCTCACACACCCTCTTCCCTCCCTCTCACACACCCTCTTCCCTCCCTCTCACACACCCGCCTCCCTCCCTCTCACACACCCTCCTCCCTCCCTCTCACACCCCCTCCTCCCTCCCTCTCCCACACCCTCCTCCCTCCCTCTCACACACCCTCCTCCCTCCCTCTCACACACCCTCCTCCCTCCCTCTCACACACCCTCCTCCCTCCCTCTCACACACCCTCCTCCCTCCCTCTCACACACCCTCCTCCCTCCCTCTCACACACCCTCCTCCCTCCCTCTCACACACCCTCCTCCCTCCCTCTCACACACCCTCCTCCCTCCCTCTCACACACCCTCCTCCCTCCCTCTCACACACCCTCCTCCCTCCCTCTCACACACCCTCCTCCCTCCCTCTCACACACCCTCCTCCCTCCCTCTCACACACCCTCCTCCCTCCCTCTCACACACCCTCCTCCCTCCCTCTCACACACCCTCCTCCCTCCCTCTCACACACCCTCCTCCCTCCCTCTCACACACCCTCCTCCCTCCCTCTCACACACCCTCCTCCCTCCCTCTCACACACCCTCCTCCCTCCCTCTCACACACCCTCCTCCCTCCCTCTCACACACCCTCCTCCCTCCCTCTCACACACCCTCCTCCCTCCCTCTCACACACCCTCCTCCCTCCCTCTCACACACCCTCCTCCCTCCCTCTCACACACCCTCCTCCCTCCCTCTCACACACCCTCCTCCCTCCCTCTCACACACCCTCCTCCCTCCCTCTCACACACCCTCCTCCCTCCCTCTCACACACCCTCCTCCCTCCCTCTCACACACCCTCCTCCCTCCCTCTCACACACCCTCCTCCCTCCCTCTCACACACCCTCCTCCCTCCCTCTCACACACCCTCCTCCCTCCCTCTCACACACCCTCCTCCCTCCCTCTCACACACCCTCCTCCCTCCCTCTCACACACCCTCCTCCCTCCCTCTCACACACCCTCCTCCCTCCCTCTCACACACCCTCCTCCCTCCCTCTCACACACCCTCCTCCCTCCCTCTCACACACCCTCCTCCCTCCCTCTCACACACCCTCCTCCCTCCCTCTCACACACCCTCCTCCCTCCCTCTCACACACCCTCCTCCCTCCCTCTCACACACCCTCCTCCCTCCCTCTCACACACCCTCCTCCCTCCCTCTCACACACCCTCCTCCCTCCCTCTCACACACCCTCCTCCCTCCCTCTCACACACCCTCCTCCCTCCCTCTCACACACCCTCCTCCCTCCCTCTCACACACCCTCCTCCCTCCCTCTCACACACCCTCCTCCCTCCCTCTCACACACCCTCCTCCCTCCCTCTCACACACCCTCCTCCCTCCCTCTCACACACCCTCCTCCCTCCCTCTCACACACCCTCCTCCCTCCCTCTCACACACCCTCCTCCCTCCCTCTCACACACCCTCCTCCCTCCCTCTCACACACCCTCCTCCCTCCCTCTCACACACCCTACTCCCTCCCTCTCACACACCCTCCTCCCTCCCTCTCACACACCCTCCTCCCTCCCTCTCACACACCCTCCTCCCTCCCTCTCACACACCCTCCTCCCTCCCTCTCACACACCCTCCTCCCTCCCTCTCACACACCCTCCTCCCTCCCTCTCACACACCCTCCTCCCTCCCTCTCACACACCCTCCTCCCTCCCTCTCACACACCCTCCTCCCTCCCTCTCACACACCCTCCTCCCTCCCTCTCACACACCCTCCTCCCTCCCTCTCACACACCCTCCTCCCTCCCTCTCACACACCCTCCTCCCTCCCTCTCACACACCCTCCTCCCTCCCTCTCACACACCCTCCTCCCTCCCTCTCACACACCCTCTTCCCTCCCTCTCACACACCCTCCTCCCTCCCTCTCACACACCCTCCTCCCTCCCTCTCACACACCCTCCTCCCTCCCTCTCACACACCCTCCTCCCTCCCTCTCACACACCCTCCTCCCTCCCTCTCACACACCCTCCTCCCTCCCTCTCACACACCCTCTTCCCTCCCTCTCACACACCCTCCTCCCTCCCTCTCACACACCCTCCTCCCTCCCTCTCACACACCCTCCTCCCTCCCTCTCACACACCCTCCTCCCTCCCTCTCACACACCCTCCTCCCTCCCTCTCACACACCCTCCTCCCTCCCTCTCACACACCCTCCTCCCTCCCTCTCACACACCCTCCTCCCTCCCTCACACACACCCTCCTCCCTCCCTCTCACACACCCTCCTCCCTCCCTCTCACACACCCTCCTCCCTCCCTCTCACACACCCTCCTCCCTCCCTCTCACACACCCTCCTCCCTCCCTCTCACACACCCTCCTCCCTCCCTCTCACACACCCTCCTCCCTCCCTCTCACACCCTACTCCCTCCCTCTCACACACCCTCCTCCCTCCCTCTCACACCCTACTCCCTCCCTCTCACACACCCTCCTCCCTCCCTCTCACACACCCTCCTCCCTCCCTCTCACACACCCTCTTCCCTCCCTCTCACACACCCTCTTCCCTCCCTCTTACACACCCCCTTCCCTCCCTCTCACACACCCTCTTCCCTCCCAGTCTTTTCTTCAAACTAACGTGCACGTCATTCAATCTCTTTTGTGATCAAGGAGAAAAGTCGAAGAGTTAATCTTCCGGGGACTTTGTGTCTAGTTTCTGCCCCTGGATTACCTGCTTATTTACCTCCAGCTCACCCCCATCTGACTCTACCGATCAGTACTCTCCTACCTCAAAGAGATCAAATGTTGGTGTTTTTCTCAGGAAAAAGAACCCCGTGGCGTATCTTGATTCGAGATTCACACACAGTAAAAGGAAAAAGGCAAATTTTGTATCCTACGTGAGAGAGACCACCCATGTCATAACTAACCCATACACTAACACGTTTGTATTTCATGCAAATGAGGACGTGTCAAACTAGTCTGGCAGGGACCTTTTTGTCCACCGCTCATGATGACAAAGTCACCAAGACAAACGTAATTCTAGGAACACTTTTGCGCTTGCTGTTTCCCCTGAAAGAATTAAGAGAACTTACACGTCACGCTATACTTTCTAGAGTGACGCCTTTTTGCTTTGACGCCAAGTATTCACGAGGCTTTGGAAGATATTGAGCTTCCATAAAACGCGCGTCTTCAATTTAGACGCCTCGACTGCATAACGTTTTGAGTAATTACACGCAAGTACCGTATGTAGGATAAAAAGAATACTACATGGCTTGCTGTGTCGTACCATATTTACACTCGTTGCCTTTTCCACTATTCAAAAACTCGCTTTCGCTCGCATTTCAATATTTAATGTGCTTCTTGAAGTAGATTTGGCGAATGTCAGAGTTCGGTGGGTTATAAAAAGAAGAAAATACCCAGCATGCTTCCCCCAAAATCGGCGTATGCTGCCTGAATGGCGGGGTAAAAACGGTCATACACGTAAAAATCTACTCGTGCAAATACATGAGTGAACGTGGGAGTTTCAGCGCATGAACGAAGAAGAAGAGAAGAAGAAAAACAGGAAATCAAATGGATGCTGCTTCGGTCTCACGTGACCTCCCTGGTTCCCGAGACAAGAAACAACAATAGATAAACAAGCACATAATAATTATAAGGAGGATACTTAAATATCGCACATTCTAAAATTGTTCGAACCCCTTTATACATAAAAAAAAAATCTAACTGCAAGAAAGGTGAGATTTTAAATACGTCTTCAAAATAAACATGAATTCTGTTTATTAGAGAAAAATGCATGTTTGAGATCAAGTTTACAATATTCTCAAATCATGCATGATAAGTAAAAATCACCCCAGCAGAGACATGTAGGGTGTATTTCGATATTCGCTGACGAGATTGTGTATAATTATGCTGTTGATGGTTTGACGTGAGCATCAGACGAACTGACGTTAATGACAAGACGCTGAACCTTCTCACGCTGTTCAACCAAATTCTCCAAATTCTTCAACATTTCAACGGCGTTTTTATTTCACTTGCCTCATGCTCACACCGTATACCGTGGTTGCACTAGGCAAATCTGTCCGAAGGGAGACACGCGACGTAAGTCAAAATTTGCACATAATGCGCTTGAAATGTGTAAATACTTGAAGGCCAACGTTCAAAAACACATTGAAGCAATGAAACAAATCGATGATATGATGCTATGACACCTTAGGCCAAAGTACAAACGGTAGTTTTGTGATGCTATGTCATTTGTGAGGAATTACAGGTGATTTTGTGCAGAAACTTACGTCGCGTGTCTCCCTTCGGACAGAAAAATGCGGGTTCAACCGCTTCGGACAGATTTGCCTGGTGCAACCACGGTATACGGTGTGATGCTGCTTTGACGCAAAAGTAAGCATCTTGGTGTTTTGAATAGTTCTTAATCAAAGTAGACTCTCGAGGGAGCGTGTAATAGAGTCAGCAATCAGAGTTATCAAAGCAGTTATTAGCTGTGTTGGTTTTGAGCAGTTTGATGACCGCGTTGTTAACACACATAGACTGCATAATTTCAACGGGGTTTTATTTCATCATTCAGTTTTTGACGCAAGAAATGATCTTGTTTTTTTTAATCGTTCTATATCAAATTGAATCCTGAGAGCATAATATGATGGAAATCAAAAATATAATGAACTATTCTAACAATCTTAACCTTTGTTCGTTTTGAGCAGTTAAGTGATTGCGTTGTTGACGCACAAGGCGTTCCAGTGTTCCAGACGGCAATCTCACCTCCTCACGTTTCAAACGAGAAAATCATTGATATTTCTCGTGTGCAAACAACAATACCAGTTATCTCCGGTATATATAAAAGTTTAGAATGAGAGCGCCGCTAAAAAGCCGAAAATGTGCACTCAATCGCTTGCAATTTTGAATTAAAATTTAAAATAGAATTACGTCAAAAGCGAGAACGCGGAAAAATTACGTGTCTATGCCACTTACAAACATTGAACTCTAAGGTACCCTCTGGGAGGGTCGGATTTTCCCACCAGGCTTTCTGTGAAGGGATGTGTAACTCTCTCTTTAGCTCTGTTAACACACGTTTATGATATCGGAAGAAAGTCTCTGCTGACTTTCTTTTGTTTCTTTCACAACTTCGATTTTGTTTTTTAAATAAAGAACTCTAAGAAAGTGTTATCGCCAAAACTTGATAGTTGATTGCGGTAGGGAGACTGGGGTAGAGGGAGACAATGACCAGATCAATAAACGTTTTACAATCTTCCGATCTCTGGGATGGTGTATACTTTTTTTTATATATCAAGAGAAATAAGAGCTTCACAACGAATTGTGTTTGGGGTAAGACTGGGTGGCCGAGTGGTAACGCACTTGCGCTCGGAATCGAGAGGTTGCGTGTTCGACCCTGGGTCGGGCCGCTATTTTCTCCCCCCATTCCTAACCTAGGTGGTGGGTTCAAGTGCTAGTCTTTCGGATGAGACGAAAAACCGAGGTCCCGTATACACTACATTGGGGTGTGCACGTTAAAGATCCCACGATTGACAAAAGGGTCTTTCCTGGCAAAATTGTATAGACATATATAAAAAAAATGTCCACCAAATACCCGTGTGACTTGGAATAATAGGCCGTGAAAAGTATATACTCGCCTAACACGCTTGAGATTTACTGGCCGATGTGAATGCGTGATATATTGTGTAAAAAATTCCATCTCACACGGCATATTGTAAACGCCATGAGCCTCCCTCTGGGAGGGTATGTGCGTAGAAATACTCACAAATAAATAAGATCGCTTAAAGGAATTGCAAGGACGTAGCGAATGTTGCCATAGATAAACTTTAACTTCAAATGAGTTCATGGGACATTCGATGTGCTGTAATCTAGACACACTTGCAATAATGTTCTCGAAAATGCTCCGTAAATTAATGAATTGTAATTGGCGACCGGTCAACTCTTTTGAGAGTCCCGATTTCCCTTCGTTCACCATATTATGTTGTTCCGTGCTTGTTGGGACGCATTCGTCTAGACAGATAAAAGCAATTCGATTCAGGAACTCTGATCTGTGAGTGCTCATTTCATGCTGGACTAAACCGCTTTGCCAACGTAAAGAAAAGTCATAGCCCATTGGAGAGTAGTCACCGTCTAGATAGACTACCCAACGCAGCATTTTAAACTTGAACGATTGAACGTTCAGCCGACACATGGCCGGTGTCAACTATGGACAGAGGTGCGTCATCTAAATCCAATTACGACAGTTTTTGGGTGACGAGACTGGTAGACGACCATTGAAGGGGGAAACATGTTTAAGTTCGTTGCAAGCTCGATCTTCAGTTACGAGAGAGAGAGAGAGAGAGAGAGAGAGAGAGAGAGAGAGAGAGAGAGAGAGAGAGAGAGAGAGAGAGAGAGAGAGAGAGAGAGAGAGAGAGAGAGAGAGATACAGTGAGACATACAAAGAGAAAGAGAAACACCGAGAGAGAGCGAGAGACAGACAGTCAAACAGACAAAACGCCAGACAGACAGACTGATTTAAAGAGCGATTGTGCATACCAGAACCCTGTCAGTCGAGACTCCCACAACCAATGGCACAAAAACAAACACCGAATCCTGATTAAATGTTGAATTTTCCTACACCGGAGAATCAGCAATGTGTGGCAAAACTCCCAGGTTCGCGATTTGTAAAAGAGGGCGGATCTGAGTAAAGAGCACGTGACTCACAATTTTGTTTACCCAGAATACGTCACTGAGGTGTGTCGGGAAGAGTCATTTCCGGTGAATTTGCTGTCAGTTTTCACCAGTGTGAAAAGCGTTGAAATGATTGGCTGTGTGGAAGGAAGATGGCTGTGTGAAAGGAAGATGGCTGTGTGAAAGTAAGATGGCTGTGTGAAAGGAAGAGTGACTCCATAACTGTATGACAAGCCGAAAGTGTCACTGCACAACAATTCTGTGTCATTTGTACATGATGAGATAGACGGAGATTTGAAATATTAAAGTCTAATTGACAATGCCGAAGAAAACCATCCTCAATGTTATATCATCTGTGTCAGTTGGCTACAAGAAAATTCCCCTTTGCATGTTCAGTATTGACTTGAAAACTTATTTTGCATAGGATTACAGGCGTGGACGAGGAAAGGGGGGGGGGTGCGCTTGGTGTACGTTCACCCCCTTCCAGCTTAAAACAAAAAGAGAGATACAAAAATAATTCCATGGCAGATTCTAAGCTCAGGTGGCACCATTTTGCTTCTTTGGACAAACAATTTTTCGGACACCCCTAGCAGTCTCGGGCGCGCTTCATGCCCTCGATTTACATTTTTACATTTGCACCCCCCCCCCCCCCCCCCCAATCCTCCTTTTACACTCTAACTGATCAGCCCATGGATGAGTCAACTGATATAGCTCTGAATTCTGTTTGTATCTGAATAAAACAAGCAAGTATATCACCCTTATTTTTTTGACACACACACACAAATCATCATTGTCCGACATTGATATGCTTTTGTGCAGCGACAGATTGTCCGACACTTACAAGATCATACACACCGTTTACATGTAAATGCTTGTATAACTGTGTTTTAATTTTAAATGTGTCAAGCGCAAAGAGCATAATTGTAAAGTTATGATGTTGCGCTATATAAATGCTCATTTATTATTATTATTATAATAAAATGTATGACGTGGTGTAATAATGACGTTTTATGCAAATGATTAATCAAGTTATGATATACATAACACGTTCGACCACGGTTTATTTTAGTAGAGCACGAATCAAGAACCCCAAAGGGATGCACGATACCGACTGATCTGCTGCTGTGACAGAGCAAAGTTGATTACATGGTGTGGAAAAAAACCCACAAACAAAACATCATATATCTAACCCACTCGCTTTCGCTCACATTTCAATACCTCATTTAAAAAAAATATATATAAAAAATAAAAATAAAATTGTAATAATAATTCGTGTAAACCTGGCATCACACAGCAAGCCTTGTGGTACGTATCATGTTTTTCCTTATCTTCTTGATATATATATATATATAATAAATTGTCTTCACTTTGAAGAAACGTGGAACGTTGCTATTCCGGAAGGGAATTGATTTGATTTGTTGGCACTTTAGAATAAAATTGTGAAAAGTGGCATCCGACTGATCATGGCAAAGGAGTGAGTGTCAGACCAAGGAGGGTCGTGGTGGAGAAGCTGAGGCACCCTCTACGTACTTGTGGATTCGGCGGCTAGTCAACTGGCGAAAAGCAAACCCGGTCCTCCCTAGGACCTATACTGGCCGGTTAAAAACATATGTACAGGGCTGCGACTTTGTGTTGGTTTATTCATCAACGCCTTTATGGCACCCTCTGTCTACAGAGGCATGGGAAGGGGATCAGGTGAGGAGGCCAGAGATGTGTCTCTGTAACCCCCTCTGGGGTGGGGGTGAGAAAAAGAGGATAGGCTATTTACACTGTCATCGTTTCTTGAATACAAAAGCATTTCTGCCTCGGAATGAAAGAATAAATCTCTACAATCGTGTATCTCCTGCAAGGAATTGATTTTAAATCCTGTTCTTCCAGCATTTCCATTACGGAAAGTAAAAGTTTTTTGTTTTTGTTTTTTTGTTTTTCTTTGTTGTTGCTCATCTTCACCCAGGCACACATCGTAGAGCTTCGGCTCTGATATCTTTGACCCAAATTGCTCTAAGCAGAGAGGTCGTTAAACTGTATTTTCGTCGTGTCTTCACTTTCATTCCGTTGTTTCCGTAGTGTAGTGGTTATCACATCCGCCTAATACGCGGACGATCCTGGGTTCGAGCCCCAGCGGAAACATTGTTTTTTAATGAGGTCTTTTTTTTTTAAATCTCTTTTCTCATGTTTGAAGAGGAATTTAAAAAACAAAATATTAGTCTCGGTTACTTCTTCATAGCAGAAGTAGAAAGTGCTAGTAAGGTCAACGCCAGGCTGCGCATGTATCCTTATTGTATTTCATTAAAAATGGTTGCATTTTATTCTTTATCATTTCCTGAATATCATTTTCTTGTCGATCACTCACATGGAAACGCCGGTTCTCCGCGCAAATGTTGCCGTGCGCTGTAGGTCGTCCAGACTGCCATAGAGCTTCCCTTATACCGTGGTCGCCTCCGCCCAGATCTGGCTCCTGAGGCCATCGTGTAGTGGGCAAGTCTGCCGCAGGTGTTCCGTTGTCATGCTGCCTGTTTGACAAGGGCACTGGTCTGACTGGCCAATTATTTCCTGAATATAACATTATGAGATATGTTATGTTTACTGTAGAAATGTTCTCAGAATGAAAGAAAATCGAGAAATTGATACATTTGTCCGGATGTTTTGTCCAGATCAGCTCGATCGGTTTCTAGTCGGTTGACGGGTTTCTGCTAGCCAGTAGACAAACAGACAGGGAGGCAGACAGACAGACAGACAGACAGACAGACAGACAGATAGAGAGACAAACAGACAGAGAGGCAGGCAGATAAACAGGCAGACAGACAAAAGACAGACTGACAGACAGACAGACAGACAGACAGACAGGGTGGCAGGCAGGGTGGCAGGCAGATAAACAGAGAGACAGAAATAATTAAAGATCAATCATGAATGCCAGAAGCCCAGATTTTGAAAGGCTGGGCCTTTTGCTTTCACGTCGAGGCTACCATAACTAGTGAAAGGAAAAAACAACCCCACCCTGATCAAATGTTGAGTTTTGTCTCACCGTCGAGGCTACCATAACTAGTGAAAGGAAAAAACAACCCCACCCTGATCAAATGTTGAATTTGTCTCACCGGAGAATCCTCAATTTGCTACAAAACTCCCAGGTTCGCCATTTATAAAAGAGGACAGATCCGAGTAAAGAGAGATGTGCACAGAGTTTTGTTTACCCAGAGTGCACCACTGAGGTGTGTAGGGAAGAGTCATTTCCGGTGAATTTGCGGTTACTTTTCATCAGTGTGAAAAGCGTGATATGATTGGCTGAGGGAAGGGAATGGTCATTGACCGCAGTATGGCACGCCGAAAGTGTCACTCCAAAACAATTCTGTGTCATGTGTCCATGGTGAGATAGGCGGAGACTTGAAATATCAAAGTCTTATTGACAATGGCGAAGAAAACTACCATCCTCAATATGTTATATCGTTGGTGTCAGTTGGCTAAAAAGAACACCGATTTGTTACGTTGAGCATGTTTTGCATTGACAAAAAATCTTAGCGTGCATGCGATTAGTCAACTCCTTCTTCTTCTTCTTCTTCTTCTTCTTCTTCTTCTTCTTCTTCTTCTTCTTCTTCTTCTTCTTCTTCTTCTTCTTCTTCTTCTTCTTCTTCTTCTTCTTCTTCTTCTTCTTCTTCTTCTTCTTCTTCTTCTTCTTCTTCTTCTTCTTCTTCTTCTTTTTCTTCTTCTTCTCGATAGCTCAGAGAGGGACTCCGGAATATCTGATGAAGTCTGCAGTACAGCAAAGACTCTGCAGGGTGCCGAGGATCTTCCCTTGAACTGGTGTGTCAGCAGGGCATGTTTCTGCTCGTAGTTTCTGGTGGATTGGACAGTGTTGGAGGAGGTGTTCCACTGTCATGTCTGCGATGCCAAGGTGGCATACAGGCGTGTCCTCATTGTGGAATTTTGAGAACATGTGCTGCCTGAGTCTGCAGTGGCCGATTAGTCAACTGATATAGCTCTGAATTCTTTTTGTAACAGAATAAAAACAGAATTACATCACCCTTTTTTTGCACATACAAAAAATCATCAGTGATGTTTTTTTGTGTGCACCCACAGATTTCCGGCACTCTCAAGATCATACGAACTGTAAAATAATCAAATCGATGACGTGGTGTCATAATGAGGTTTTATGTAAATGATTGATCAAGTTATGATATTCTTCACACGTTCACCTACGGTTTATGTTAATAGATGAAGGTTGCAGTAACTAAAATACCCCAAAGGGATAAACGGTGCATGATACCGGCTGATTTACTGATGTCACATGTGACATGAGAGCAAAGTCGATGACATGGTGATTGAAATTTTGTTTGGATAAAGTAATGTTTAAAAAACCTCAAACTATCCAACGCCCTCGCTTTCGCTCGCATAACAAAAACTAATCAAACATATACATATATATTTTTTTTAAACGGAGACAAACAACCACATTGGAGTAATCCGGGCATCGAACATGTATCTTTGCATTTTTATGTATACATTTTATACTTTGTTTTTCCTTTTTCTGTTTCTTCAATACATATAAGTAAATGTCATCTGGTCCATTCAGTTGTTTCCGTAGTGTAGTGGTTATCACATCCGCCTAACACGCGGAAGGTCCTGGGTTCGAGCCCCAGCGGAAACATTGCTTTTATTTGATTTTTCTGTCTTTTCTAATATAGCTTTTGTGATATAAAAATATGTCATTAATGAAAAATATATTCGTCATGATGAGTATCGACATTTTTTGGGTTATGTTTTACTTATATTTTACAAATGGCTTTTAGGCAGACAGGGAGAGAGAAAGAAAGACAGAGAGAAAGACAGACACAAGAGAAAGAGAGAGATAGAGAGAAAGATAGAAAGAGAGAGACAGACAGCAGACAGACACAGGAACAGAGACAGACAAACAGACTGACGGACAGAGACAGAGAGACAGAGAGCCGAAAATGATTTGAACAGAAACAAAACTTGGAAGCTAAACTTTTATCATGATTGCAAAGAACGTCACAAGGTGACACCATATTTATCGCCTTTCATTATGACGTCATTACCTGACAGAATGTTAAAAAGAACGTAAAAACAACCCACCTGTGAAGCTGGCAGAACACAGCAAGCCTTGTCCATGTAGAATGTGAATGCATTATGTTTTTTCTTTGATTTTTTTCAATATATATTGGGAAATGTCTTCTGCTTCTTTCAGTTGTTTCCGTAGTGTAGTGGTTATCACATCCGCCTAACACGCGGAAGGTCCTGGGTTCGAGCCCCAGCGGAAACATTGTTTTTTTGATGAGGTCTTTTTTTTTAATCTCTTTTTTCATGTTTGAAGAAGAATTTCGACAGACAAACAGACAAAGCACTGATGAAAAATAGGCTACAAGACCAATTTGTCCAAACCTGGCATTCAGAAATAAATAACAATGAGTTTTATTATAATTATAGAATGTATAAAGAGAATTTTGAGTTTGAAAAGTACTTGTCCATCCTGCCGGTTAATTTAGCAAACGCTGTTTTAAAATTTAGAACACTGAATCATAAATTGCCTATACAAAAAGGTAGGACTCTTGGTATTCCCAGACAAGACAGAATCTGTCACAAATGTTCATCAGGTGACCTTGGGGACGAGTTCCATTATATTTTTGTATGTCCTTTCTTTACCAATTATAGAAAACAGTTGTTACGGTGCTATTATTATGCCCGCCCCAATTCAGTTAAATTCAGAGAGCTTTTTTCCACTACAAAAAAGAGTTTATTGCTAAAACTCGCAAAGTTCATGACACTTGTCATGGACTGTTTGAGAAGCGAGTAAAATTTAATTCTCTTTTAGCTTTATATTCCGTTATCTGTTTTGTGTTGTTTGTAATAGTATTTTTGTCCTTATGTTAACCCACCCATCACCCCCCCCCCTCTCCCTTCCCCCCATTTCCCATAGTAAAGAAATGTATGTAATCACTTTGCACTTGTAATGTTTTATTATTTTTTGTATTATTATTTAAGTTATTGAGACATCCCAGTGCACTAAGGGATTTATAGAGCAAATCGAGAAAATTCATTATTGAACGAAGCGCATAGCGCTGAGTTCAATAATTATTTTCGAGATTTGCTCTATAAACCCCTTAGTGCACTGGGATTGTTTCAATAACGATATTGTCAGTACCGCCATAGAAAAAAGAAGATTCCAAGCGCACATTTTGCAACGCGCATTTGAATAGGCATAACTGTGTGGTCAGGTCGTGTACAGTAAAGATCTACTTTTGTGTGGGGTGTCTCAAGTGTGTCGTGCTTTCGTCACACGCATTTTAATTTCTGTTGGTAAATTCCAGTGTAGCGTTAATCTGAACAGTGATGATCTTTCAGAGAGACCTCATTTGAACTCGGAGAAAGGGCTGTGCTCTTCATTATTTGCGATTCGAAACCTCCAGTCGAGCTTCGACGGATTGACTGTGCGGAGTGACTCCCCTTGAATTGACTCGAAGCCGCGGGACTCGACGGTTCGCACATTTTCAAAACAAATGTGGCATATTTTCGTGTTGTATCTTCATTCATCGGGGAGTCTGATACTAAATATGAACGGTAAGAATGCTCTGAACCCTACACGTATTATATCCCCATCGTTTTTTCGTTCACATTTGCCCAACATGTTAATTTGCTGAGCGGGGTTTATGTCGTCTGCTAGGGCAATCAAACCACTGCATGCAGTCTGCACTGACTGAGTCTGCACGCACGAGGCACGCTGGTAATAAGTCTTATAATGGTAAGAACGTTCTGAACCCTACACGTTTTCGATTACGATTGTTCTTGCCTTGAAATAATAATTCGGAAACCATTCATTTACTGAACTGATGCAGTCGTATTTCAGTGTAGTCAGTGCGGCTACGTATGACTCGAGTCGATCGAGTCAGTCTTCCAAACTGGTCTAGCTGGTACGTTATCGGAATAACACTTGTGTTTTCTGCTAGCGGGTGGGAATTTTATATTAACTCATCATTTGGTAATGTGGATGATAAGCTACATGCCACTAACACGATGAGAAGAATGTATGCAAGTCGGCGAGAATTAGATGAAACCCAGCGGCTTCTATTTTTAGATCAGTGGCAGCCGCACTGTGGCACAGGCACATGCAATCTGTCAGAAAAAAACCACTTCTGCTTTAATTGAGAAGTAGGGAATTTATGGTCATTTGGTATTGTGGAGAATATAAGCTACATGTCAGTAATTAATTCTGAGGATGAGAGCACAGTCTTGCTTAGGTAAAGGGCGTAAGAATACGCTCTGTGGAAAAGTTAGCGCACTCCAAGAGTGCGCTAACAGTTTTAGCGCATCGCCATTAGCCAATCAACTGGTTCACATCAGTCATGTGACACCAGTACTTACTGACAATTATTATTATTATTATTTATGTTATTGAGACATCCCAGTGCACTAAGGGATTTATAGAGCAAATCGAGAAAATTCATTATTGAACGAAGCGCATAGCGCTGAGTTCAATAATTATTTTCGAGATTTGCTCTATAAATCCCTTAGTGCACTGGGATTGTTTCAATAACGATATTGTCAGTACCGCCATAGAAAAAAGAAGATTCCAAACGCACATTTTGCAATGCGCATTTGAATAGGCATAACTGTGTGGTCAGGTCGTGCACAGTAAAGATCTACTTTTGTGTGGGGTGTCTCAAGTGTGTCGTGCTTTCGTCACACGCATTTTAATTTCTGTTGGTAAATTCCAGTGTAGCGTTAATCTGAACAGTGATGATCTTTCAGAGAGACCTCATTTGAACTCGGAGAAAGGCTCTTCATTATTTGCGATTCGAAACCTCCAGTCGAGCTTCGACGGATTGACTATGCGGAGTGACTCCCCTTGAATTGACTCAAAGCGGGACTCGACGGTTCGCACATTTTCAAAACAAATGTGGCATATTTCTCGTGTTCTATCTTCACTCATCGGGGAGTGTGATACTAAATATGAACGGTAAGAATGCTCTGAACCCTACACGTATTATATCCCCATCGTTTTTTCGTTCACATTTGCCCAACATGTTAATTTGCTGAGCGGGGTTAATGTCGTCTGCTAGGCTACCTGCCAACCTGGGCAATGGAACGACTGCAGTCTGCACTGAGTCTGTACGCATGAGGCAGGCTGCTAATAAATCTTATATATGGTACGAACGTTCTGAAACTTACACGTTTTCGATTACGATTGTTCTTGGTTTGAAATAATAATTCTGAAACCATTCATTTACTGAACTGATGTAGTCGTATTTCTGTGTTGTCTGCTACAGAGTCGATCGAGTCAGTCTTCCAAACTGGTCTAGCTGGTACGTTATCGGAATAACACTTGTGTTTTCTGTTAGCCGCTGGGAATTGTATACTAACTCATCATTTGGTAATGTGGATGATAAGCTACATGCCACTAACACGGCATATGAGAAGAATCTATGCAAGTCGGCGAAAATTAGATGAAACACAGCGGCTTCTATTTTTTTAGATCACTGGCACTGGCACAGGCACATGCAATCTGTCAGAAAAAAAACCCACTTCTGCTTTAATTGAGAAGCAGGGAATTTATGGTCATTTGGTATTGTGGAGAATATAAGCTACATGTCATTAATTAATTCTGAGGATGAGAGCACAGTCTTGCTTAGGCAAAGGGCGCAAGAATACGCTCTGTGGAAAAGTTAGCGCACTCTTGGAGTGCGCTAACAGTTTTAGCGCATCGCCATTAGCCAATCAACTGGTTCACATCAGTCATGTGACACCAGTACTTACTGACAATTATTATTATTATTATTATTATTATTTAAGTTATTGAGACATCCCAGTGCACTAAGGGATTTATAGAGCAAATCGAGAAAATTCATTATTGAACGAAGCGCATAGCGCTGAGTTCAATAATTATTTTCGAGATTTGCTCTATAAATCCCTTAGTGCACTGGGATTGTTTCAATAACGATATTGTCAGTACCGCCATAGAAAAAAGAAGATTCCAAACGCACATTTTGCAATGCGCATTTGAATAGGCATAACTGTGTGGTCAGGTCGTGCACAGTAAAGATCTACTTTTGTGTGGGGTGTCTCAAGTGTGTCGTGCTTTCGTCACACGCATTTTAATTTCTGTTGGTAAATTCCAGTGTAGCGTTAATCTGAACAGTGATGATCTTTCAGAGAGACCTCATTTGAACTCGGAGAAAGGCTCTTCATTATTTGCGATTCGAAACCTCCAGTCGAGCTTCGACGGATTGACTATGCGGAGTGACTCCCCTTGAATTGACTCAAAGCGGGACTCGACGGTTCGCACATTTTCAAAACAAATGTGGCACATTTCTCGTGTTCTATCTTCGCTCATCGGGGAGTCTGATACTAAACATGAACGGTAAGAATGCTCTGAACCCTACACGTATTATATCCCCATCGTTTTTTCGTTCACATTTGCCCAACATGTTAATTTGCTGAGCGGGGTTAATGTCGTCTGCTAGGCTACCTGCCAACCTGGGCAATGGAACGACTGCAGTCTGCACTGAGTCTGTACGCATGAGGCAGGCTGCTAATAAATCTTATATATGGTAAGAACGTTCTGAACCTTACACGTTTTCGATTACGATTGTTCTTGCTTTGAAATAATAATTCTGAAACCATTCATTTACTGAACTGATGTAGTCGTATTTCTGTGTTGTCTGCTACAGAGTCGATCGAGTCAGTCTTCCAAACTGGTCTAGCTGGTACGTTATCGGAATAACACTTGTGTTTTCTGTTAGCCGCTGGGAATTGTATACTAACTCATCATTTGGTAATGTGGATGATAAGCTACATGCCACTAACACGGCATATGAGAAGAATCTATGCAAGTCGGCGAAAATTAGATGAAACACAGCGGCTTCTATTTTTTTAGATCACTGGCACTGGCACAGGCACATGCAATCTGTCAGAAAAAAAACCCACTTCTGCTTTAATTGAGAAGCAGGGAATTTATGGTCATTTGGTATTGTGGAGAATATAAGCTACATGTCATTAATTAATTCTGAGGATGAGAGCACAGTCTTGCTTAGGCAAAGGGCGCAAGAATACGCTCTGTGGAAAAGTTAGCGCACTCCAAGAGTGCGCTAACAGTTTTAGCGCATCGCCATTAGCCAATCAACTGGTTCACATCAGTCATGTGACACCAGTACTTACTGACAATTATTATTATTTAAGTTATTGAGACATCCCAGTGCACTAAGGGATTTATAGAGCAAATCGAGAAAATTCATTATTGAACGAAGCGCATAGCGCTGAGTTCAATAATTATTTTCGAGATTTGCTCTATAAATCCCTTAGTGCACTGGGATTGTTTCAATAACGATATTGTCAGTACTGCCATAGAAAAAAGAAGATTCCAAACGCACATTTTTGCAACGCGCATTTGAATAGGCATAACTGTGTGGTCAGGTCGTGTACAGTAAAGATCTACTTTTGTGTGGGGTGTCTCAAGTGTGTCGTGCTTTCGTCACACGCATTTTAATTTCTGTTGGTAAATTCCAGTGTAGCGTTAATCTGAACAGTGATGATCTTTCAGAGAGACCTCATTTGAACTCGGAGAAAGGGCTGTGCTCTTCATTATTTGCGATTCGAAACCTCCAGTCGAGCTTCGACGGATTGACTGTGCGGAGTGACTCCCCTTGAATTGACTCGAAGCCGCGGGACTCGACGGTTCGCACATTTTCAAAACAAATGTGGCATATTTCTCGTGTTGTATCTTCACTCATCGGGGAGTCTGATACTAAATATGAACGGTAAGAATGCTCTGAACCCTACACGTATTATATCCCCTTCGTTTTTTCGTTCACATTTGCCCAACATGTTAATTTGCTGAGCGGGGTTTATGTCGTCTGCTAGGGCAATCAAACCACTGCATGCAGTCTGCACTGACTGAGTCTGCACGCACGAGGCACGCTGGTAATAAGTCTTATAATGGTAAGAACGTTCTGAACCCTACACGTTTTCGATTACGATTGTTCTTGCCTTGAAATAATAATTCGGAAACCATTCATTTACTGAACTGATGCAGTCGTATTTCAGTGTAGTCAGTGCGGCTACGTATGACAGAGTCGATCGAGTCAGTCTTCCAAACTGGTCTAGCTGGTACGTTATCGGAATAACACTTGTGTTTTCTGCTAGCGGGTGGGAATTTTATATTAACTCATCATTTGGTAATGTGGATGATAAGCTACATGCCACTAACACGATGAGAAGAATCTATGCAAGTCGGCGAGAATTAGATGAAACCAGAGATACTGTAGCAAGTGGCAGCCGCACTGTGGCACAGGCACATGCAATCTGTCAGAAAAAAACCCACTTCTGCTTTAATTGAGAAGCAGGGAATTTATGGTCATTTGGTATTGTGGAGAATATAAGCTACATGTCAGTAATTAATTCTGAGGATGAGAGCACAGTCTTGCTTAGGCAAAGGGCGTAAGAATACGCTCTGTGGAAAAGTTAGCGCACTCCAAGAGTGCGCTAACAGTTTTAGCGCATCGCCATTAGCCAATCAACTGGTTCACATCAGTCATGTGACACCAGTACTTACTGACAATTATTATTATTATTATTATCCCAGCGAAGCTGGAGGTATCCCGTGAACGCTATACTGGCACGTTTCATGATATTGAGGATTGCAGTTTCCCCCTCACGCACAATATTCCAAAATAATAAATAGTCAAACAGGGACCAAAAAACAGTTTGCACCAAGAGTTCAACTTTTTATCTATCCAAAACAGTAAAAAAAATTATATGAACATTCGTATTTCCAAGATGATTGGCGTTCCAAGACGCTATATCCTAAAACCCCCAAAACATGCTTTTACAACTTTAGTGCATAATAACTGCCCAAAGGTGCAGTTTAAAGCAACCATTGATAATAATTTTTAACATACTCCTTGAACACATTAAGAAAAATGGTTAACTTGCAAATAAAGGGACAGCATTGATCAGAACAATGGTAAGATAAAGGACGCTACTTATATTTTGTACATTTTTTATCTTTATCGTTTCCTGTAGACCTCAGAAGTTATAGCCAGCTTAAGAAATCATTCTAAAATCGAAAAACAAACATATATACATTTTGTACGCAGAGTAGATTGATATTTGACACAGTCACACAGACATACGTGGGCTATAGGGCAACCCTACCCCCTAAATTTGAAAACGGGGTCAATTTCTTAACTGCATGTATTCAGCAAAACAATCCATAAAAAAAAAATTCACAAATAATGAACTTATGACTTTAGAAAAGCATTCAAAAATGCATATATACAACGCTTTTTCTTTGTTCCCAATTCAAGGGGGTGTGCTATTCTCAGGTAACACTGTGAACGCTCAAATGAGACTTGATCACATGTCAAAAAAAGTAATCCCCCCTGTTGTTCATGGTTGGTTGGTGGGATTTTTTTTATCTGAGCCATTGGCAAGCATGAAATGTCATCAACATTAGGAAAGACATAGTATCTCTCATTGTCTTTTGCGCGCAAACACTTCACACAGATCTCCTCTCGATCTGGCCCATCGGGGAAATGGGTTGACTTGGGGATGATCACCGCCCTGTATCTCTCCACCTTTCCATCCATGCTGACAAAGTCAGCGGTCACAAAGTCCCCAACTTGAATGTCTCTTTGTGGGACAAAGAACCTGGTTTTCACGACTGGCACCACATGGTTGGCTGACCACGCGGCATCCAGTGGCGTGTTGTGGGTAGACGTCCATTGGACATAAATTGGGAAGGACGTCGCTGGATCATCTGGTTTGCATACTTTGTTCATGTACAACATTTAGTCAAGCTGTCGAACTAACAGAATGAAACTGAACTCACTGCATTTTTACAGCAACAGCGTATACTCGTAGCATCGTCAGTTCACCGCTCGATGCAAAGGCAGTGACATTGACAAGAAGAGCGGGGTAGTAGTTGCGCTGAGAAGGATCGATAGCACGCTTTTCTATCTCTATTCTTTTTAACTTTCTGAGCGTGTTTTTAATCCAAACATATCACATCTATATGTTTTTGGAATCAGGAACCCACAAGGAATAAGATGAAATTGTTTTTAAATCGATTTCGGAAATTTTGTTTTAATAATAATTTTTATATTTTTAATTTTCAGAGCTTGTTTTTAATCCGAATATAACATATTTATATGTTTTTGGAATCAGAAAATGATGAAGAATAAGATGAATGTAAATTTGTATCGTTTTAAAAACAATTTTTTTTTTTTTACAATTTTCAGGTTTTCAATGACCAAAGTTATCAATTAATTTTTAAGCCACCAAATTGAAATGCAATACCGAAGTCCGACCTTCGTCAGAGATTGCTTGGCCAAAATTTCAATCAATTTGATTGAAAAATGAGGGTGTGACACTGCCGCCTCAACTTTTACAAAAAGCCGGATATGACGTCATCAAAGGTATTTATCGAAAAAAATTAAAAAAAATATCCGGGGATATCATTCCCAGGAACTCTCATGTCAAATGTCATAAAGATCGGTCCAGTAGTTTGGTCTGAATCGCTCTACACACACACACATACACACGCACAGACAGACACACACACATACACCACGACCCTCGTCTCGATTCCCCCTCTACGTTAAAACATTATTTTAGTCAAAACTTGACTAAATGTAAAAATAAAAAATAAAAAAATGGGATAGCGGCGAAACGGGATTGCGCCAAAATGGGATGCGATAGTAAGATGACGCTTGGCTTGTGAAATGTCGCCAAAATGGGACGGCGGCAAAACGGGATTGCACGTAAATGGGATATTGCGCGAATTATAAACGAAGGAGTAGACCCTAAGTTTCTCGTACGAGATGTTTACTGGGAGTAAATATTTGGGGAGTAAAAATTTAGTTCCTTGTGGAGTTCTTTTTTCGTACAAGATTTTTACTGGAAGTTTACTCCGGAGTCAATTTTTCGTGGAGTAAAAATTTCGTGTTACACCGGTTCATGACCGTTGTGGTAACGAGCGCACATTGCTGTCTCCATATTGTGTTCCTACGAATCGAAAGTATGATCGCCAAGCCCTTCTGTCATTGAAGGCAACGTTCGATATTTGCGTCTGTCAGCGTCGCCAACGTTCGACAGATTGTACTACTGTTACTCACAAACTTTCAATTTACACAATGAAATGCCAATAACATGCAAACACAACAATGGGAGACGAAGGGAAAACCTACTAGCGATTGAAATTATGCAAACGAACTCACAAATCCCTCACTTTCCGAATGCAAATGCTGCAAATCCGTATGCGCGCGTCGCTGTGCCGAACGTTGGGTTGCCGAACGTTGCTGACAGACGCAACAAAACTTGATCAAAAGGCACTAAAAACGATTAAATGTTTTACTTACTGGGTATCGCATTCCTCTTTTTCTTCCTGCAGACGATATGAAGCGGTTGAAACGTCGTTTCCGATGAAAGGCTCGGTTATTTCCGTTAAAAACGAAGTTTGCCGAACGTGTGATTCCGTCTACAGACACCGGTCGGATCACAACAAAAATGTTCATTCTTTGCGATTTTGTGATACTGTTGATGATACACCTGCTTTCCAGTGAAGAACATCAATAAAATGATGTTCACAAGCAAGAATAACAGACAAAAGCACGCGATGTGTAAAATTAGGCTTTGCTTTGCAAACAAAGCACGTGTTTTTTTTACTGACAGACACTTTCGGTGGCGATTGAAAATTTTTCCAGAAACGGTTTTATGCTCCCATTTGATATTTTTTCCCTATTTTATCTAGTCA
The DNA here is from genome assembly GCF_037325665.1 of Littorina saxatilis. Lineage (NCBI taxonomy): Eukaryota > Metazoa > Mollusca > Gastropoda > Littorinimorpha > Littorinidae > Littorina > Littorina saxatilis. Next base: position 43,756,093 of record NC_090258.1, on the reverse strand, counting down.
GAGACTAACCTTGTGTATTAATTGAATTAATAACCCCATTATCATATGTTTTGTGTGATATTTCGTGTCTGCTTGAATCACACTTTGAGATGGGGTCATGTGACAGAAGGAAATGGTGTCTGTCAGGATTCACACGTTCGCTTCGAAAAACTCGCTCAAATAATTGCTCAAACACAAACATTTTAGCTTTTATTTATTTTTTTGTATTGCAAATACCATACTTACTCATGCCAAGCAGAAAAAATGATGAAAATCAACACAGTAAGCAAGTAATTTCAAGGCAAAGTTTACACACATCAAAGAGTCTGATTACCGTGAAACAGTACTGTAATCGATTTGAGAAATGTGCACACCAAATAATACATGATAAAGAAGGATTCGTTGTGCCCGGCTACGTGCTACAGTTGGAGATGGAAGTTCACCAAAAATGGGGACCATACTAACAAAAATACGGTGGGTAAAATAGGCGCCCCCATTTTTTCAGCAAACGCCACCCCAGGCCGCTTTGGACGGGTAGAAATTCCGTAGTTTCCAAGTCTATGGACAAAGCTCGCGTAAGAAGAATACGTCACGGTCGAAAGTCTTTGACGTCAATTAATGCATCATGACGTCATGCCTCCCTGTAGTCTTTCTCTCTCGCGCAGTGTGTGTGTTTGTGTTCATTTTGTGCACATGTGTTTGTGTTACTGTGTGTGTGTGTGTGTGTGTGTGTGTGTGTGTGTGTGTGTGTGTGTGTGTGTGTGTGGTGTGTGTGTGTGTGTGTGTGCGCGCGCACGCGTGCATGAGTCTGTACTCGTATGTGTGTGGTGTGTGTGTATTTGTGTGTGTGTGTGTGTGTGTGTGTGTGTGTTCGTGCGCACGCGTGCATGAGTCTGTACTCGTGTGTGTGTAAGTGTGTGTGTGGGCATAAGTGTATGTGTGTGCGTGTATGTGTGTTTGTTTGTAAAGGTGTGCATGTCCGTCTGTCCATATGTGCGTATGGGTGTGTGTTTTGTGTGTATGAAGTTTTTTGTTAGAGAGTGAGTGAGTGCGTGTGAGTGAGTGTGTGTGTGTGTGTGTGTGTGACTTGGTGTGTGTGTGTGTGTGTGTGTGTGTGTGTTTGAGAGAGAGAGAGAGAGTGTGTGTGTGTGTGTGTGTGTGTGTGAATGTGTGTGTGCATGAGTTTGTGTGTATGTTTGTGTGTGTATGAGTGTGTATATGTGTTTGTTTGTAAAGGTGTGTGTGTCCGACTGTCTATGTGCGTATTTGTTTGTTTGTTTGCTCAACGCCCAGCCGACCACGAAGGGCCATATCAGGGCGGTGCTGCTTTGACATATAACGTGCGCCACACACAAGACAGAAGTCGCAGCACAGGCTTCATGTCTCACCCAGTCACATTATTCTGACACCGGACCAACCAGTCCTAGCACTAACCCCATAACGCCAGACGCCAGGCGGAGCAGCCACTAGATTGCCAATTTTAAAGTCTTAGGTATGACCCGGCCGGGGTTCGAACCCACGACCTCCCGATCACGGGGCGGACGCCTTACCACTAGGCCAACCGTGCCGGTCTATGTGCGTATAAGTGTGTGTTATGTGTGTATGAGATTTGTGTCAGTCAATGTGTGTGTGTGTGTGTGTGTGTGTGTGCGTGCGTATGTACAGTGTGTGTGTGTGTGTGGGTGTTTGTTTGTTTGTTTGCTTAAAAACGCCCAGCCGACCACGAAGGGCCATATCAGGGCGGTGCTGCTTTGACATATAACGTGCGCCACACACAAGACAGAAGTCGCAGCACAGGCTTCATGTCTCACCCAGTCACATTATTCTGACACCGGACCAACCGTAGTGTGTGTGTGTGTGTGTGAATGTGTGTGTGCATGAGTTTGTGTGTATGTTTGTGTGTGTATGAGTGTGTATATGTGTTTGTTTGTAAAGGTGTGTGTGTCCGTCTGTCTATGTGCGTATTTGTTTGTTTGTTTCCATAATTATCAGGGCGGTGCTGCTTTGAGATATAACGTGCGCCACACAAAAGGCAGAAGTCGCAGCACAGGCTTCATGTCTCACCCAGTCACATTATTCTGACACCGGACCAACCAGTCCTAGCATGCACTAACCCCATAATGCCAGCCGCCAGGCGGAGCACCCACTAGATTGCCAATTTTAAAGTCTTAGGTATGACCCGGCCTGGGTTCTAACCCACGACCTCCCGATCACGGGGCGGACGCCTTACCACTAGGCCAACCGTGTATGTGCGTATGAGTGTGTGTATTGTGTGTATGAGATTTGTGTGAGTCAATGTGTGTGTGTGTGTGTGTGTCTGTGTGTGTC
>NC_090258.1:43738786-43746286 GCF_037325665.1 Littorina saxatilis | reverse complement strand
TTTTCCATGTACCCTCACGGGGTTTTATTGGAATAAATAAAACTTGAAACTGAAAATTGACAGACAGACAGACAGGGTGGCAGGCAGGGAGGCAGGCACATAAACAGACAGACAGACAAACAGACAGACAGACAGACAGACAGGGTGGCAGGCAGGGAGGCAGGCAGATAAACAGAGAGACAGAAATATTCAAAGATCAATCATGAATGCCAGAAGCCCAGATTTTGAAAGGCTGGGCCTTTTGCTTTCACGTCGAGGCTACCATAACTAGTGAAAGGAAAAGACAACCCCACCCTGATCAAATGTTGAGTTTTGTCTCACCGGAGAATCCTCAATTTGCTATAAAACTCCCAGGTTCGCCATTTATAATAGAGGACGGATAATAATAATAATAATCCAAACTTTTATAGCGCTATTCTAGAAAAATGTCTACTCTTAGCGCTTTACAATACATACATCGACCAAGCATACTATACACGCACAGGCAAAGAAACCGACCAAACATAACCAACAAACTATACACGCACAGGCAAAGATAACGACCAAACATAACCAAACATACTATGACCAAACATAACCAACAAACTATACGCGCGCAGGCAAAGAGAACAATCAGCACATCCGAGTAAAGAGAGATGTGCACAGAGTTTTGTTTACCCAGAGTGCACCACTGAGGTGTGTCGGGAAGAGTCATTTCCGGTGAATTTGCGGTTAGTTTTCACCAGTGTGAAAAGCATGATATGATTGGCTGAGGGAAAGGAATAGTCATTGAACGCAGTATGGCACGCCGAAAGTGTCACTCCACATCACTTCTGTGTCATTTGTACATGATGAGATAGGCGGAGACTTGAAATATTAAAGTCTTATTGACAAAGGCGAAGAAAACTACCATCCTCAATATCTTAAATCGTTGGTGTCAGTTGGCTAAAAAGAACACCGATTTGTTACGTTGAGCATGTTTTGCATTGACAAAAAATCTTAGCGTGCATGCGATTAGTCAACTCCTTCTTCTTCTTCTTCTTCTTCTTCTTCTTCTTCTTCTTCTTCTTCTTCTTCTTCTTCTTCTTCTTCTTCTTCTTCTCGATCGCTCAGAGAGGGACTCCGGAATATCTGATGAAGTCTGCAGTACAGCGAAGACTCGGCAGGGTGCCGAAGATCTTCTCTTGAACTGGTGTGTCAGCAGGGCATGTTTCTGCTCGTAGTTTCTGGTGGATTGGACAGTGTTGGAGGAGGTGTTCCACTGTCATGTCTGCGATGCCAAGGTGGCATACAGGCGTGTCCCCAATGTGGAATATTGAGAAAGTGTGCTGCCTGAGTCTGCAGTGGCCGATTAGTCAACTGATATAGCTCTGAATTCTTTTTGTAACAGAATAAAAACAGAATTACATCACCCTTTTATTTGCACATACACAAAATGATCATTGATGTTTTGTGTGCATCCACAGATGTCCGACACTGTCAAGATCATACGAACTGTAAAATAATCAAATCTATGACGTGGTGTGATAATGAGATTTTATGTAAATTATTGATCAAGTTATGATATTCTTCACACGTTCACCTACGGCTTATTGTAATAGATGAAGGTTGCAGTAACTAAGATACCCCAAAGCGATAAACGGTTCATGATACCGGCTGATCTGCTGATGTCACATGAGAGCAAAGTCGATGACATGGTGATTGAAATTTTGTTTGGATAAAATAATGTTTAAACAAGAGGCGAAGCCTTCAAGGCTCACGTAAGAAATCGACAAACAGTAACACAAACTCAATCACTCTGTCACACATACACACACACACACACACACACACAGTAAGCATAGGTGAAACTGTGCAAGAAAGGGAGACCCTGGATCTGCCAATTAGTCTCGGCCCGCTCACAATAACAATGACCGAGACTTTCAGTAATTCTTTTGCGTGACGTCTAACCCTCTTACGTCATAATGTGACGTCTTCAAATAGTTTCTATCACACACGTCAAACACTTTTGACCGAGACGTAATCTTCTTATGCGAGCTTTATCCATAGACTCGGAAATGTTAAAGTTTCTATCACACACACACGCACGCACGCACGCACGCACGCACGCACAGACAGACAAAGTTTATCATCGCATATGCATAGGCTACACTTACGTGAGCCAAAAATCTCAAACTATCCAACGCCCTCGCTTTCGCTCGCATAACAAAAACTAATCAAACATATACATATATATTTTTTTTAAACGGAGACAAACAACCACATTGGAGTAATCCGGGCATCGAACATAAATCTTTGTATTTTTTGGTAAACATTTTATACTTTGTTTTTCCTTTTTCTGTTTCTTCAATACATATAAGTAAATGTCATCTGGTCCATTCAGTTCCTGCAAGGAATTGATTTTAAATCCTGTTCTTCCAGCATTTCCATTACGGAAAGTAAAAGGTTTTTTTTGTTTTGTTTTTTTGTTTTTGTTTTTTGTTGTTGCTCATCTTCACCCAGGCACACATCGTAGAGCTTCGGCTCTGATATCTTTGACCCAAATTGCTCTAAGCAGAGAGGTCGTTAAACTGTATTTTCGTCGTCTGTTCAGTTGTTTCCGTAGTGTAGTGGTTATCACATCCGCCTAACACGCGGAAGGTCCTGGGTTCGAGCCCCAGCGGAAACATTGTTTTCATTTTATTTTTCTGACTTTTCTAATATAGCTTTTGTGATATAAAAATATGTGATTAATGAAAAATACATTCGTCATGATGGGTATCGACATTTTTTGGGTTATGTTTTAATTATGTTTTACAAATGGCTTTTAGGCAGACAGGGAGAGAGAAAGAAAGACAGAGAGAAAGACAGACACAAGATAGAGAGAGAGAGACAGACAGCAGACAGACACAGGAACAGAGACAGACAGACAGACTGACGGACAGAGACAGAGAGACAGAGAGAGAGAGAGAGAGAGACAGAGAGAGAGAGAGAGAGAGATAGAAAGAGAGAGAGAGAGAGAGAGAGAGAGAGAGAGAGAGAGAGAGAGAAAGATAGAAAGAGACAGACAGACAGCAGACAGACACAGGAACAGAGACAGACAGACGGACGGACTTAGACAGAGAGACAGAGACCCGACAATGATTTTAACAGAAACAAATACTTGGATGCTAAGCTTTTTTCATGATTGCAAAAGAACGTCACAAAGTGACGCCATATCTATCGCCTTTCATTATGACGTCATTACCTGACAGAATGTTAAAAAGAAGTAAAAACAACTCACCTGTGAAGCTGGCAGAACACAGCAAGCCTTCTCCATGTAGAATGTGAATGCATTATGTTTTTCCTTTGATTTTCTTCAATATATATTGGTAAACGTCTTCTTATGCTTTCAGTTGTTTCCGTAGTGTAGTGGTTATGAGTTGTTCTTCAGTACTGGTGACAGAAAGGGGGAAAAGTGGTCAAAATTCAAATCTCTAGTTTTGTTTTTGAAATATTGCTTTTCATAAAGCAGAAATACTGTAGTATCTGTTGTACATAAGAAAAAATCACTGGTTCACATGGTTCCTACATAATCTAACTTTTAAAGCTGGTTCTTGTGTGTCTGTGTGTATGTTTGTATGATGACGATAGGACCCGAAACGGCTGCACGGACTGAGACAGGAATTGCAGAGAATGTTCTTTGCCACTCGAGTCGTGTCATAAGGTACTTTTGGAATAGCAAATTTGAAAGGATTCTTCAAAAAACGGCGGAAAACATTATATACCCTGTGAGCTATCTAGGATCCTCCCCGTCTGGGCTGTCGAAACATGGTCTTGTTAAAAGACGTTTTCAAATGCGGTTAACGGGGAGATACACTCGGCGAAGCACATTTAGCGAAGTTATGTTGCCAAATCATCAAAGATCAACATTTCACTACACGGATCGATGCACACAGTCGAAATAGATGTGACTTTCACACGACCGAAGACTACTTACTAGCAGACGACAAGATCTAAATATTTAGATCAGTGTAAGAGCAATCCGTTGAAGAACAGTTACTCCGCTTATTCGTCTTCAGTTAAGCTTATTTCCCCTGCCATAAGTTTCCTTGCAGATCTGCAGTCGCGTAGTGAAATGAACTAGTGTCATCGGAAGATTCTTCTCAGTCAATGATCAAAGCACAGTAAGTTCTATGCTGACAAAAGTCACTTTCGGACAACACGACGATTGACTTAATTTATGAGCCCAAAGGTAACAATATCGACAAGAATGTACGCATTTGACATTAAATGAAACATTCATAGACAGTTTCCAACTCACCAGATCTGCCAAAGAGCCGTCATTCGTGAAAAAACGATGATTTTAATCAGACAGGTATCGGAAACAAGCCTTGGTCACCTGCGTTATTCCTTCCAAGGCGACGTGACGGCGCCACATTTGTTTGTTTATGGCTGTTTATCGCGAAACAACACAGTTGAAATTTGTGTGTAAAATACCACAAATTTGTGGTGAATCAGTTCGTCATCTGCGTTTCGATTGTAATTAAGTCAGATTGGAGTTACTTTGAATCGAAGGCGAGGGTAACCTGCGTTATTTGTGGGACATCGTGAACAAATTTGATTGCAATATTTTATACAGAAAGTAAATTTCAATGATTCTGGCTCAGACTTGTAGATCTGTTATGCAGTGTGTTGGTAGTGTATCTGCTTTTCTGCTATGAAGCTCATTTGGAGTGATACGCTGATCGAAGTGGGGTACCCTATGTGGGACATCAGCCGTATGCAGATTACGCCTCAGAACACTCTCGCATTTCACAAAGACAACAATAATTTGCAACATTTCAAGAACTGCATCAGTTTTATTAGATACTATTTCAACAACAACAGCACAAACACGACTATTATCAACAACACAGAACGGGAGGTAAATCTTCAAAGACGCACCAAGTGTGCGTTCCCGTTTTTGGACGCCATTTTTGCTGGCATTTTCACAGTAAATCTTAATATTTCCATATCTGCTGAATGATTTTGGTATTTTCTTTGATTGTGCCGATTCTCCTATCTCTCTGGCATGTACTGGGTGCTTTGTGACCAGTTTCTCCTCTAGACTGTATTGAAAAATGCGTCCGTGTGAGCTGACCCCCACTTGTGACCAGTAGCAAAGAACAACTCTTATCACATCCGCCTAACACGCGGAAGGTCCTGGGTTCGAGCCCCAGCGGAAACATTGTTTTTTTGATGAGGTCTTTTTTTTTAATCTCTTTTTTCATGTTAGAAGAAGAATTTCGACAGACAAACAGACAGACAGACAGACAGACAGGGTGGCAGGCAGGGAGGCAGGCACATAAACAGAGGACAGAAATATTCAAAGATCAATCATGAATGCCAGAAGCCCAGATTTTGAAAGGCTGGGCCTTTTGCTTTCACGTCGAGGCTACCATAACTAGTGAAAGGAAAAAACAACCCCACCCTGATCAAATGTTGAATTTTGTCTCACCGGAGAATCCTCAATTTGCTATAAAACTCCCAGGTTCGCCATTTATAATAGAGGACGGATCCGAGTAAAGAGAGATGGCACAGAGTTTTGTTTACCCAGAGTGCACCACTGAGGTGTGTCGGGAAGAGTCATTTCCGGTGAATTTGCGGTTAGTTTTCACCAGTGTGAAAAGCATGATATGATTGGCTGAGGGAAAGGAATAGTCATTGAACGCAGTATGGCACGCCGAAAGTGTCACTCCACATCACTTCTGTGTCATTTGTACATGATGAGATAGGCGGAGACTTGAAATATTAAAGTCTTATTGACAAAGGCGAAGAAAACTACCATCCTCAATATCTTAAATCGTTGGTGTCAGTTGGCTAAAAAGAACACCGATTTGTTACATTGACCATGTTTTGCATTGACAAAAAATCTTAGCGTGCATGCGATTAGTCAACTCCTTCTTCTTCTTCTCCTTCTTCTCGATCGCTCAGAGAGGGACTCCGGAATATCTGATGAAGTTTACAGTACAGCGAAGACTCCGCAGGGTGCCGAAGATCTTCTCCTGAACTGGTGTGTCCGCAGGCCATGTTTCTGCTCGTAGATTTTGGTGGATTGGACAGTGTTGGAGGAGGTGTTCCACTGTCATGTCTGCGATGCCACAGTGGCATACAGGCGTGTCCCCAATGTGGAATATTGAGAAAGTGTGCTGCCTGAGTCTGCAGTGGCCGATTAGTCAACTGATATAGCTCCGAATTCTTTTTGTAACAGAATAAAAACAGAATTACATCACCCTTTTATTTGCACATACACAAAATGATCATTGATGTTTTGTGTGCATCCACAGATGTCCGACACTGTCAAGATCATACGAACTGTAAAATAATCAAATCTATGACGTGGTGTGATAATGAGGTTTTATGTAAATGATTGATCAAGTTATGATATTCTTCACACGTTCACCTACGGCTTATTGTAATTGATGAAGGTTGCAATAAATAAGGAACCCCAAAGGGATAAACGGTGCATGATACCGGCTGATCTGCTGATGTCACATGAGAGCAAAGTCGATGACATGGTGATTGAAATTTTGTTTGGATAAAATAATGTTTAAAAAACCTCAAACTATCCAACGCCCTCGCTTTCGCTCGCATAACAAAAACTAATCAAACATTTATATTAAAAAAAAAACGGAGACAAATTCCAACCACATTGGAGTAATCCGGGCATCGAACATAAATCTTTGTATTTTTTGGTAAACATTTTATACTTTGTTTTTCCATTTAGTCAAGTTTTGACTAAATTTATTCTCGTCGCGATATAACCTTCGTGGTTGAAAACGACGTTAAACACCAAATAAAGAAAGAAAGAAAGAAACTAAATGTATTAACGTAGAGGGGGGAATCGAGACGAGGGTCGTGGTGTATGTGCGTGTCTGTGTGTGTCTGTGTGTGTGTGTAGAGCGATTCAGACTAAACTACTGGACCGATCTTTATGAAATTTGACATGAGAGTTCCTGGGTATAAAATCCCCAGACCTTTTTTCATTTTTTTGATAAATGTCTTTAATGACGTCATATCCGGCTTTTCGTGAAAGTTGAGGCGGCACTGTCACGCCCTCATTTTTCAACCAAATTGGTTGAAATTTTGGTCGGGTAATGTACGACGAAGCCCGGACTTCGGTATTGCATTTCAGCGTGGTGGCTTAAAAATTAATTAATGACTTTGGTCATTAAAAATCTGAAAATTGTAAAAAAAAATTTTTTTTATAAAACGATCCAAATTTACGTTTATCTTATTCTCCATCATTTGCTGATTCCAAAAACATATAAATATGTTATATTCGGATTAAAAACAAGCTCTAAAAATTAAATATATAAAAATTATTATCAAAATTAAATTTTCCAAATCAATTTAAAAACACTTTCATCTTATTCCTTGTCGGTTCCTGATTCCAAAAACATATAGATATGATATGTTTGGATTAAAAACACGCTCAGAAAGTTAAAACGAAGAGAGGTACAGAAAAGCGTGCTATCCTTCCCAGCGCAACTACCAACCCCGCTCTTCTTGTCAATTTCA
>NC_090258.1:43723786-43733786 GCF_037325665.1 Littorina saxatilis | reverse complement strand
TCGCTTGCTTCTGTTCTCTTTACGCGAACTTTTACTGCGACACAAAGCCGGGGTGTGAAGAGTGCCGGGATTATTGTCATGAATCAAATTTATAAACGCTGTTGTGTAATTATAAAGAAGCGTTACTTTATAACAGAAAGGATGTTTAGCTGGGTAATAACAACCTCAATTGAATATCGCCAGAGTAACGTTTTCGCGTGTGAGGTTAGGCTTCTGGACAAACACAGGCTGCTGCCTCTCTCTCTCTCTCTCTCTCTCTCTCTCTCTCTCTCTCTCTCTCTCTCTCTCTCTCTCTCTCTCTCTCTCTCTCTCAGAGCCCAGCAGTCAAGTTTAGATTGCTGTGCAAACATGCGTTGGGTTGTAACAAAATATCAGCAAGTATCTTTGCCGTGGGGCAACACATGGGTGGGGGCGGGTGCAAAAAGACAGTGAGAGAGAGAGAGAGAGAGAGAGAGAGAGAGAGAGAGAGAGAGAGAGAGAGAGAGAGAGAGAGAGAGAGAGAGAGGGAGAGAGAGAGAGAGAGAGAGAGAGAGAGAGAGAGAGAGAGAGAGGGAGGGAGAGAGAGAGAGAGAGAGAGAGAGAGAGAGAGAGAGAGAGAAAGAGAGAGAGAGAGACAGGGAGAGACAGGGAGAGACAGGCAGAGACAGGCAGAGAGATAGAGACAGAGAGACAGAGATGAAGAGAGAGAGAGATAGAAAAACGGAGAGAGAGAGACAGAGAGAGAGACGCAGACGCAGACGCAGACGCAGACGCAGATAATTTATTCAATAGGCCATAGCCCCTTATGAAGGATCGGAGTGTGAACAAATGATTAACGTTGCAAATAATTTAACTCATCAGGTGCAAAAAAGGTACAACATAACAATCGCACAACACTACGGATTAAAACATACATTACACGTTCTTTAACTAAGAGGTTAAAACATCTCTTAATTTAAAGGCTTTATACAAATACAAGGATACATTTCTAACAACAGTTTCTTGAGGGGAAGCTAGGAGCAAGCTGAGTCTAAAAGTGCTTGGGTTTTTATAATATTTAAATGGGATAAATTTTTCTCTTAATCTGTTTAAGTATGGACAACACAAAACAAAATGGACTTCATCATCTTGCTTTACTTTACAAAGGGGACACATTAACTGATCGGTATCATGCTGTTTATATCGGTTAGCATGCACATTTATTTCTGAAATACCGAATCGAAACCTAGTCATAATAAACTTTAGATGTCTATCCACATTCAACAAAAGGTAGGGTTTAATGTCATGTACAGTACAAAATGTCCGATAAACAGCAAATCTATCACTATTTTGAATATGATAATCCCACTCTTGCCATCTGCAATCGACCAACCTTTCCCTAAAAACACGCAAAAACTCTTTTTCATTAACAACGCCCTGGTTCAACCACACAAAACCAAAACCGTACTCATACAATTTACAACGGACACTTGAGGCCCAGTTCTTTTTACCACTCTCATCCATTTTATACAACATATCATATGATTTACGAGGAAGTCTGTGCGCCTCCATCTTTAACAATTTCATCCAGTAGCTAACGCATCTTAAAATAGAATTCAAATATATCGGATATCTGTTTGTCTCACCATATACCAGGTCATTAGGTGTTCGCATACGAACTCCTAAGAACTTCTTCAATGCAAATAAATGGACTTTTTCACACTGCAGAGCAGCTTTATCCAATCCCCATATCTCAGCACCATACTGTACTATTGGTTGTACTTGGGAATCAAACAACTTCAAAAAGACATGCAAACTATTATTATTAAGCACAGATAATCTTTGTATAATACACATCAGAGCATTTTTGGCCCGGCTTGAGAGATCACCACAGGCAGCAGTGAAACTGAGTCGAGTTGAAAACAATATTCCTAAATACTTATACACGTTTACAACAGGTAAAATATCAACCCCATATGTCCATCTTTCCCTTGCACTCAAATATCCACCTTTCCTAAACACAATAATGTTACTTTTACTCATGTTTACCTTTAAATGAAGAGAGGACACTGCCCTGCGTAAATTATTTAACTGAGTCTGTAGACCCACAACCGTCTCTGATAACAACAATAAATCATCAGCAAGCAAAAGAATAAACAATTCCAAATAATCATCAGTAAATGTGGCACCATGTCTTCCATTCTCAATTATCTCAAGTGCTAACTCATTGATAAAGAGAGAAAATAAAACTGGGCTACATACATCGCCCTGTTTAACACCAAATGTACAATTAATATAATCCGTAAACTTTGCTCCACATCTCACTTTTATTTTTACATTATCATACATACTCTTCACACACCTAAAGAGTTTCCCTTTTATACCATTTTTTAACAGAATTGGCCAGAGCAAAGCTCTGTTGATGGAATCAAACGCCTTCTCAAAATCTATAAAGGCAACATACAGTTTACGATTCAAAGAAAATTGTTTCTGTACAAAGGCCAACAGTGTAAACATATGATCAATAGTGGAATAATTCTTTTTAAAACCAGCTTGATATTCACCCGTACTGTTATTACATTCAATCCATTCTTGCAACCTGTTATTAATCACAGTACTATAGACCTTGCTACTAACATTACACAGTGAAATTCCACGATAATTATTTGGATTATTCACATCGCCTTTCTTAAACAAAGGGATAACAATGGACTCTGAGAGAGAGAGAGAGAGAGAGAGAAAGAGAGAGAAATGAAGAGAGAGAGAGAGACATAGAGAAAAGGAAAGACAGACAGACAGACAGACACACAGACACACAGACAGACAGACATTTTAGTGTGTATGTATGGAGAGAGACAGACAGACAGTGAGACCGCATCAAGCTCACTCACAGATAACTTCTTCTTCTTCTTCTTCTGAAACTCCCACATACACTTGTGTTTTTGCACGAGTGGAATTTTACGTGTATGACCGTTTTTACCCCGCCATTTAAGCAGCCATACGCCACTTTCGGAGGAAGCATGCTGGGTATTTTCGTGTTTCTATAACCCACCGAACTCTGACATGGATTACAGGATCTTTTACGTGCGCACTTGGTCTTGTGCTTGCGTGTACACACGAAGGGGGATAAGCCACTAGCAGGTCTGCACATAAGTTGACCTGGGAGATCGGAAAAATCTCCACACTTAACCCACCAGGCGGCCGCGGCCGGGATTCGAACCCTCGACCTTCCGATTAGGAGGCCGACGTCTTACCACCACGCCACAGCGCCCGTCACTCACAGATAACAAAACAAAACATAACCCAACAGTACACAAAAAACGAAACGAATTCAAAAACCAAATCCGATCAACAGGAAATGGTGACGCACCTAACGGACACTTTTTTTCTTTACCTGTAATCTAAGCGGTGTTGTCTAAGTGCTCTTTGTGCACCTGTAATCTAAGCAGAGATGGCTAAGTGCTGTGTCATTCTGCCACTGGTTGAATTACACCCATTACATCATCAGCGCAACTGTGGTGTTGACGTCATATTGGTTCAAAGGTTAGTCAAACTTCTACAAATTAAAAGGCTTGTCGAGATATCTTTGAACAAAAAGTGAACCAATATTGATATATAGATAAAATAATAGATTACAAAAAAAAAAGAAGGTAAAACAAAACTGACAAACAGTAACACATTTAGCTTAGCTCTAGTTGGCAAAATGAAGGAAAAACAGATTAAGATGAACGTTAATAACTAAACATAAAAACATTCATAATAGATGTACAACTATCACGAGGGGAAGATATGATATTTTAGGCGATCTATAAAAATCGACTTAAACTTGTATCGTAGAAAAAAATGATAGAGAACTAGAGAGAAATGAGAGAGAGATATAAAATCAAATGAAGTATAAAAAATACAAAAGATTAAAAAAGTCTTTCGGGATAAAAAAATAAATAATTCTTCATTTTCTGCACAACCACGTTGCCGGCTATCACATTTTATGTCGCGTTTACTTTTTTCCCATGTACTCAATATTCAACCACAGAAACATTGGAATGATATTAACTTACAGAACACAAAAGTACGTATACAACTGAAAAACAATTCTCGTTTTTATTACAATCTGTCTTGCCCTGTCTTATTTTCCCAACACGGAAGTTGTAGCTGACCCCCAACACGGAAGTTGTAGCTGACCCCCAACACGGAAGTTGTAGCTGACCCCCAACACGGAAGTTGTAGCTGACCCCCAACACGGAAGTTGTAGCTGACCCCCAACACGGAAGTTGTAGCTGACCCCCAACACGGAAGTTGTAGCTGACCCCCACTCCCCACCCTCCCCTCTAATGAAAAGTGTCCCTTCATTGCAGATGGTCTTTCTTGACAGGTTATTCTGGGCAAAGACAACAGACATATATAGGGACGACAAATGTGTCCTGTGTTGGAAGGCGTCCGTTCGTCAGAGGGACCTCACGTTGCAGGCAGTACCGTGGTTGTTTTGTTCGATTGTGTGTTTGAAAACTGTTGTGTCGTGGTTCTGGTTTTTTTCTACGACAACGTCAACCACGACGACAACAACAACAACAACAACAACAACAACAACAACAACAAGATATTTTAATTCCTTCAGCGTACAGCGTATTTACTCAGTCGTCCTCGTCTTTATTCATGGGTGGAAACTTCCACGATCTTTGACGTGTATGACCGTTTTTATCCCGCCATTCAGGCAGCCATACGCAGTCTTTAGCATGTTTGGTATTTTTGTGTTTTTATTAAAAAAAAGATTAAAAAAACGAACTCTGATATTCATTACAGGATCTTTTCCGTGCGCACTTGGTTTTGTGCGTCCGTGTACACCAGGCACTGGCAGGTCTGCACATAATCCTCCATCCTTAACCCACCAGGCGCAGCTCAGATTCGAACCCGCAACCTTCCGCATGGTAGGCCGGTGGTCTTAGCCACAAGGCCACTGTGCCCGTCTTTCACTCTGTGATTTTGAATCACAAGTTTTGCTGACATCTTCTGCAAAACAGCACTAACTACAACACATTACTTTCAGCGCCTATCTTTTATTCCAACATGTTTTGGTCAATAAGGCTGATCAGCGACTTTTACACATCCGACTCATCAGCGAATCTCTTGTGCGATATATTGAACAGCCCAGATACCGTTGCCGGGCCCAAAAGCTAACACGACTCAAGCCGATATTCCCAAATAGGACTTGAGTGCAAACATGAAGGCTAAAACGGAAGAGCGTCAACATGGCAACCGGAAGTCGACAGAGAGCATTCTGGGAGTTTGTTCGAATTTCTGCAGAAAAGATGCCTCCGGCAGAATGATATCGGTTTTTTCTCTCTTCTTTTTCTTTTTTGCGTCCAAAAGGCAAGGTTTGTTAATACTTTGTTCCTGTACATGTTGAAGATCATTATGTCTTGGGATAGTGATGATGTTCGCGATCTCAACTTCTCTAGGGCCATCTTTATGTGGGCGGTGCCCATATCTTGTCCCTCGCTGCATTCGCCTTCCCCGGGCCAAACTAGGGTCAGGGACAGTGAAACCTAGCGGCACGGTTGGCCTAGTGGTAAGGCGTCCGCCCCTGTGATCGGGAGGTCGTGGGTCCGAACCCCGGCCGGGTCATACCTAAGACTTTAAAATTGGCAATCTAGTGGCTGCTCCGCCTGGCGTCTGGCATTATGGGGTTAGTGCTAGGACTGGTTGGTCCGGTGTCAGAATAATGTGACTGGGTGAGACATGAAGCCTGTGCTGCGACTTCTGTCTTGTGTGTGGCGCACGTTATATGTCAAAGCAGCACCGCCCTGATATGGCCCTTCGTGGTCGGCTGGGCGTTAAGCAAACAAACAAAGAAACAAACAAACAAACAAACAAATAAACAGTGAAACCTCCTAACACCTCAGAAACTCGGGTCTTACAATGGAGGGAGTCTCAAAATAGGGATACATCTACAGAGAAATTGAACAGAAAATGAACAGAAAATGAACAGAAAATGAACAGAAAATGAACAGAAAATGAACTGAAAATGAACAGAAAATGAACAGAAAATGAACAGAAAATGAACAGAAAATCTCTCAAACCAGGAATTTTAAGGGAGGGAGTCTTAAACTCGGGGGGGGGGGGGGGGTCTTAAAGTGGGGGTAAAGAGGTAATGAACAGAAAATCTAAAAAAGCAAAGACTTTTAGGGAGGGAGTCTAAAAACTGGGAGGGGGGGGGTGGGGGAGGCTTAAAAAAGGGTTCTATTGTACAACCCGTTTCCAGCCAGAGCGCTCGAAAAAATCGGTTAGCCCAGAGCTTACAGGTATGATTTGTTAAGGGCAGGGTGTGGTCATCCTACCTGTCTTTACCTGTCTAAATTTACCTGTCTTTACCTGTGGGGTCCGGTCCAATTAGCGGAGGATTACCAAACATCTCTGTCAATATTTATGAACTTTGTGATTTTTTCCGCTAACAAGTCTTCGATCTAAATCTTGTTTAACTTAATGATTTAAAAAAAGTCTGTGTAGAGGGATGGTGCACAATGCTGCACATAGACAGGGGAGTGTATGTAGGAGGATTGGTTTTACATGCGTGTGTGTGTGTGTGTGTGTGTGTGTGTGTGTGAGTGTGTGTGTGTGTGTGTGTGCGTGTGTGCGTGTGTGTGTGTGTGTGCGCGTGCGTGTGTGTGTTGTGTGTGTGTGTGCGTGCGTGCCTGCGTGCGTGTGTGTGTGCGTGTGTGCGTGTATGTGTGTGTGTGTGTGCGTGCGTGTGTGTGTGCGTGTGTGTGTGTGTGTGTGTGTGTAAAACCTGAATGCACTTATAAATCACCTATACTGCTGTATCTGTAAGCGTTTCTATGGCAATAATCCAACCTGTAGAACCAAATTAGAGGTTTGTAAAAGAAAAATTGTAATCATTAAGTAAAAATCTATATTTTCTACAGCGAATCACACAGTCAAATGCTATCTCACGCACTGTCGACAAGGTGTAATGATTCTGTCAGATACCGGTGAAATTGGGATGGGTAAATCCCTAAAACAACTTTGTTTGGCTTTTAAAATAGAAAATTACAAAGTGTATTTGTTAAAGGTCCTTACTTGAGCTCGAAATTGACTTCGTGAAGATTGCGCGAAGTTTTTATTTTTTTTAATTTTTATTTTTTTATCGACATTTCAGTGCCGAATCTTTTAGCAGCGAGCTTTGTGAAGTATACTTTGCCCAATTACTATCAGGCGTACCCAATGACAAACATCTATTGGCCCCCGTAATACAGTATCATGTTCACTTCCTGGTTTAAACTGGTACGATTACTCATACGAAGCCAGGTAAACACGTTGTCGATTTTGAACCCGTGGTTGATGTAAACATCTTCATTTACAGTTACTCCTCCCTTCTCCACCACACTTTCTAAAACGGACTTAAAGTTACATCAACCGTCTCTTAGATTGTGGTTATAGTATTATTTAGGAGAGGAAAAAACTGCTTGATTTTGGAGCGGTCTTTGGGGTATGACAGGGTGACGGAGTATAGGCTCCCTTAACAGCAGACTCTGCACTGACAGAGTTGTCTGCCGTCGAGAAGTGTGTGCTATTTATAGTAGCTGGACGTTTCTAACAGGTCGCCGGTTTGACATCTGTCAATTGTAGCGAACTGTTTGTGATGGGGTCTGACTGCTGAAGTCTCCTCATCTGGTCATGGGAATTTTTGCCATGACACAGTAATTTTACAGGGGTATCAATTAAGCGCTAAGATTCCTCTCCGGATTGACTGGCTTTGCCTCTCAAGGGGAATCTTCTGCTTCGGGCTTCGGTTACAGGAGTCTACTGTTTTGTTTGCGAGGATGAGAACTATCGACTCCAGACGCTGAAAAGTTATACTCCCTTACGTCGCAAATACTGATTTATTTAATTAGAACGCTGTCGTGAATGTCTCTGAAAAGGTCCAGAAGATATCCATTTGTTTGACAGATTTAAAACGACAGAAAGAAGAGCCTAACGAAATCTTTTGACATGGAAGCTTTACAGACACACTCTTCTTCGTGAACAATAGTCTCACATCTGGCCAGGCTTTATTATTTTTTCATTATTTTTTTATTATTTTTTTTAATGGATTTGACCATTCCTCCACCTGGACGCATACCAAAACGGATTGCTTAATGTATTGATTTGGAATTGTTTGGTGAATTAATTTCTTTAAAAACCACCAGTGGCTTTTACAAAATGTGATTCGTCAAGAATATGCCACTGTGCACAGAGAAGGTCTTATCCTATGTAAAGGCCTGGCAAGCTTGGAGATGGTGAGCCGTAAAGGCCTGGCAAGCTTGGAGATGGTGAGCCGACCCGTCTATAGTCGTAGCTGGTTGTACTCTATTGTTCCAATTGTATGCGGCATTTGTATTTGTAATTCTTTGAATAAAATTGTTTCAACCAACCATCCAGTCGTGTATACGAGAAGCACTGTGCTTTTAACGGCACAGAGAGAGTCTTATCCCGTGCAAAGGCCTGGCCACATCTCAGACGGAGAGCCCAGCTGTTTTCACGGCACAGAGAGAGTCTTATCCCGTGCAAAGGCCTGGCCACATCTCAGACGGAGAGCCCAGCTGTTTTCACGGCACAGAGAGAGTCTTATTTCGTGCAAAGGCCTGACCACATCTCAGACGGAGAGCCCAGCTGTTTTCACGGCACAGAGAGAGTCTTATCCCGTGCAAAGGCCTGGCCACATCTCAGACGGAGAGCCCAGCTGTTATCCCGTGCAAAGGCCTGGCCACATCTCAGACGGAGAGCCCAGCTGTTATCCCGTGCAAAGGCCTGGCCACATCTCAGACGGAGAGCCCAGCTGTTTTCACGGCACAGAGAGAGTCTTATTTCGTGCAAAGGCCTGGCCACATCTCAGACGGAGAGCCCAGCTGTTATCCCGTGCAAAGGCCTGGCCACATCTCAGACGGAGAGCCCAGCTGTTTTCACGGGGAGGATTATATTGTGCCTTTATCGTCCCAGAATAAGCAAAACGAGTACAGTATGTCACGTGGTAATAACATCCTCCCCAGCCTCGCATCCATTGCTGTCGACAGCCGGGTCATTACGCGTGACGTCACAACCCGTGCTTTGCATGTCTGGTGAAATGGGACAGCGACTGAGTGACACTTTGCTATTTAACACAATATATTGCCTGCCTCATTACGCCCACCTTCGACCAAGGCCTGGCGAATATTCTGGAGTGATTGGGTCATAGAAATAAGGAAAATTAGCAGCCTACCTCGCTAAAAGATATTTAGAAAGATTTCATTTAGTTCCGATCGGGATGGCCCACGTCACATTTTGAAGTTCAGTCGGCTGATTTATATTGTGTCTCACGTCATCCTGAATGAAAGTGTTATTTATTTTTGTTTATTTGTTGTTTTTGTTTGTTTGTTTGTTTGTTTTTTAGATTTAAAAAGTTGCTATTTTGCGACACGGTTTGTTATTCCTAGATTTTATACAATGTCATATGCAATCTCAGATTTTTAAAGAGTTAAACTTCGTGTGTGATTTTGAACTTTGTAGCCTGGTGCAGCTATTTGGCAGCCCAGGCCTTTCTAAATAAAATCAAAATCAATATTTTGATTAACTTTCTCTCACCCGTTCCTACTTGTCCCTTCGCTGAGCCCCGCTTCATCCCGCCTCTCTGCCCTCTTGTCCGCCACAAAAAATACCGGTCATAATTAAAACTGGAGAATAAATTTGAGCCACATTGCGAAGTCTTGTCTCTCAGACACAGGGCGACGAAATCCCTCTGTGGTGGTATGAAGGGAGCAACTCGGAGAAATCTCGCCGGCCTGTGAGAGAACGCGAGAAAGTCCCTTGCAAATCCCTCCACAAACACTCCAGCATAATGACTTAAGGCTACCCGCATTCAGCGACCCTTTACCAGCCAGAATTACTTCCCTTCCCCTGGCAATCTTTTGCAATAGAGAAGAATGGTGAGTCGGGCGAAAGAGAGTTGAAAAAGCTTGGGTTGACATTGCAAGACTAGCAGCCCCCTAAATCGCCTGTTTTTATTAAAGGTTAATGAAGGGAAGAAAGATAC
>NC_090258.1:43624201-43716086 GCF_037325665.1 Littorina saxatilis | reverse complement strand
CCCCCCCCCCCCCCCCCCCGGCCCCCCCCTTGTACCCCTCCCTCTGATACACTAGCTCCAGCCCATAGTGTGTGTGTGTGAAATGTACATCTGACCATAGACCAAAAGATAAATGGTCTATGATCTAGTCATGGGTCCGATATGAGTTATTTGATGTGATATTCACCCAGTGCTTTGCGTTGGAGTGACTGCACCTACGTACAAACATCACATGTTGACTCACAAAACTGACTCCACAATGACACACACAGCATAACAATATTGACACTAGCAAAACGACCCAGCATAGATATCAGTTCAGCCACTCAAAATCTCACAGATCATCAGAGCAAAATATTGACGCGCACAAAACTGACTGAACATCGATATAGCGTGGACATATTGACAGCCTGAAAGCCAGGGACTGAGTATGATGGTGTGAAAGAGGAAGTGCTGACACCCACAGGAGTTGTGAGCCCCCCCGGGGCATGCCGGGAACTCGACTCTCCTGCGTGGTAAGGTAACAAAGGCCGTGCTTCGCGCCTCTCCAGTTCTCAAAGCGTAATGTTCTCAAATGGCAACGTGCACCAGTGGAAACATAAATGAAACTTCGAGGTCACGAGGGCTGAACGCGGGCTTTACAGGAATGCACCAATGGTCGGAATAACGGAGTGTGTTTTTCTTTTCTGTTTTGTTCTTCTCTTTGTCTCTCTCTGTCTCTGTCTCTCTCTATGTCTCTCTGTCTCCCTGTCTCTGTCTCAGCAGTCTCTCTCTGTCTCTCCGGCTCTGTCACCCTCTCTCTCTCTCTCTCTCTGTCTGTGTCTGTCTGTCTGTCTCTCTCTCTGTCTGTATCTCTCTATGTCTCTCTGTCTCCCTGTCTCTCTGTCTCTCTCTCTCTCTGTCTGTGTCTGTCTGTCTGTCTGTCTGTCTGTCTGTCTGTCTCTCTCTCTCTATCTCTCTCCCCCCCCCTTTCTGTCTCTCTCTGTCTCTCTGTCTGTCTGTCTGTCTGTCGCTCTATCTATCTCTCACTCGCCCCCTCTCTCTCTCTCTCTTGATCTATTTTACAATGATTGACGGGAGACTATTGTTTTACTTTGACTCAAATGCTTGAACTACGTGTTCTTGTACCGTATGTCGGTTCAGCAGCTGCGGGTTTTGTTGTTGAGGTGCTGATATATGTCTGAGCTTTGGGTGGACATCGGGCGGGGCGGACATCGGGCGGGGCGGACATCGGGCGGCGCGGACTCGGCCTCTGGACAGACACCAGGGGTGAGGTGCATGAAGCCCAAGTGGGTGCCACCCAGATGGGAGGGAACAAACCGCGGGGCCAAATTGGTTCAAATGACACAAAAGATCTCAATGTCAACCAATCCAACACCGCGGCTGGCTCCAAACCGGTTGGTCACTTTCTCGAGTATCTCAGCCCAGCCTGCTGAGGCTTGGCTTAAGTCAGACCTTAGCCATGACGACTCAGGAGTTCGTTTTTCTTTCTCTTGCCTTGCAGAGAACTTCTTCAAGTTCTGGATGTTTTACATGTAGAGATATTTCCGCATCTTCTCACTTTGCTTGTTTCGCAGCTGCAAACGTCCTTTTCGTAAAAGTATAACTTTAACTATTACTATAACTATAACTACTTGGAGCGGACAGACTGACGTCACTGCCACGAGTCGTCATCGTCAGTCCAAAGTTCCAGAGTCGCGGGCAGCCAGAGACAGATAGAGGGAGACAAGCTGGACAGAACTTAACAGACAGAAACCGGAGAAAAAGTATTCAGTCGAACCACCCTTTCCAGACCCCCCAATTTAAGACTCCCTCCCTTTTAAAACCTTGTTTTCTCAGACTCTCTCTTCAGACCCGCTGTCAATGTACCCCCGTTTTAAGACCCCTTCTTTTTTAAGACCTGATTTTCTTAAAGTGGGGGTTCCAGTGTATTACACAGACCGAAATAACGAGGAAGAAGAAGAAATGGTAGACAATGCAGACAGGCTGAGAAATAGAAATAGACGGACAGAGAACCGAATGGCTTCAGACAGAGATATTACCCATCATGCAATGCTTGAGTGCACGCGCATCACTGGCAGCAGAAGCACCCCCTTCCTCCCTCCCCCCTCCCCCCCTCCCCTGTCAGCGTAATGCAATCGTCCCGTCACCTCCCGATCCGGCCGCCAAAATCCAGCCACAGCTTAACAAATGGCGGCCCTTAATTCCCGCCAGGCGGCCATTTTCCGCCCATTACACCACAGACGGTTCACCCGCTCCCGTGAGCTCTCGCGCCTCGTCCAATGACCGTCCCGCTTGCACGGTCACGTGACACTGTGTGCGATAGGGAATAGATATGCATCAAAGGGATGGGTTTTGATAAAGATATGTCTGCATTTAAAGGGGCTTTGTGACGCCCGGTCGGTGAAAATGATGTGAAGATACGACCTTGCTCCAGACGAACTTTTTTTTCACATTATTACTGAGTCTATTTTTGCCGAGGCAAGATTGAGCCGTTTTGGTTTACGGTTTTTGGCTAGCCAGGTTCGAATACTGATCTCAAGTTTTCACTGTTGATATTTTAGTTTCAGGCTGACAGATTGACTTTATATTTTGACATTGCTTGACGCGACTTGTTTTATGCTGTTCTTTGTGGTTTACAGTTTGCTTGACGCAACTTGTTTTATGCTGTTATTTGTGGTTTACAGCTTGCTTGACGCGACTTGTTTTATGCTGTTCTTTGTGGTTTACAGTTTGCTTGACGCAACATGTTTTATGCTGTTCTTTGTGGTTTACAGCTTGCTTGACGCGACTTGTTTTATGCTGTTCTTTGTGGTTTACAGTTTGCTTGACGCGACTTGTTTTATGCTGTTCTTTGTGGTTTACAGCTTGCTTGACGCGACTTGTTTTATGCTGTTCTTTGTGGTTTACACCTTGCTTGACGTCACTTGTTTTATGCTGTTCTTTGTGGTTTACAGCTTGCTTGACGTCACTTGTTTTATGCTGTTCTTTGTGGTTTACACCTTGCTTGACGTCACTTGTTTTATGCTGTTCTTTGTGGTTTACACCTTGCTTGACGTGACTTGTTTTATGCTGTTCTTTGTGGTTTACAATTTTTTTAATTTTTTTTATGGTCTTCACGCGAGCAAAGTGCTCGAGTAAGTCTGGACGTAACGATTGTACTTGCACGTATAGTACGACAGTTCAAATGGCAAGGCTCTGACCAATAGTTTATTACCGCAACACGGTGGCCTAGTGGTAAGGCGTCCGCCCAGTAAGCGGGAGGTCGTGGGTTCGAACCCCGGCCGGGTCATACCTAAGACTTTAATATTCGCAATCTAGTGGCTGCTCCACCTGACGTCTGGCATTATGGGGTTAGTGCTAGGACTGATTGGTCCGGTGTCAGAATAATGTGACTGGGTGAGACATGAAGCCTGTGCTGCGACTTCTGTCTTGTGTGTGGCGCACGTTAAATGTCAAATCAGCACCGCCCTGATATCACCCTTCGTGGTGGACTGGGCGTTAAATAAACAAACAAACAAAAAATAGTTTATTCTTAACAAGCGTTTATGTCTGGTATTCAGGGAAGCACAAGCTGCTGCGAATCAGATATTTTAATTTTAAAATGAGTCTGTTTTAATCAGAACCGTATTGCCGACAATTTAAAACTCGCTTGTTTGTGTAGCCAACCGCAAGCTCCGACCGAGTCGGGGATAGGGGGTGGGGTGGGGGTGAGGTGGGAGGGGAAGGTGGAGGGAAATTATGATTATGCACGTGTTCCCCAAAACACTTTAACGATAATAATTCACTTAACTTGGGCAGACGATTTTGTTGTGTCAAAACCAGAGAAAAAAATAAAGAACAAAATAATAACAACACTGAATAACAATTTAAAAAACAAAATTGTTGATTTTTTAATAATTGCAGACAGAAGTTTGACGTATAAAGAGGCACTTAAAAAAGACTCTATAATTGCATACGGGACTCTTATCATGTTTCATCTGCCTTCAATAAGCAAAAAATCAAGGACAAATTCTCTCCAGCCAACGTTTACGAAGTATGGTATGTTGTTTTTGCTAAACGATGAAATTAAAATAAAGGAAAATATTCTTGAGATAATCGTGCCCAAAAAAGCTGATACTGTCTATAATGGAGACGGATGATGTTCTGCCAAAACCAGTAGTTTTTACTATGATTTTGTCTTCATTTTTGTGCATAGCAGACACAGTTTTGTACATTCTTTTAATTGAAACTATTTTCCCTTAAACCGAGAAACATCTTCTAAATGACATATGTTTCGATGATGGTTGGAATGGAAAAGTTTATAAATCCTTGCAGCTCTCGGGTTGCTATCCGTGCCAGAATAAGGTATTCACGTATACATTCTTTCTGCAAAACAGACAGGCAAGTCAAATAAGCAAATAGATAAATAGAAAAATCAATGAAAAAATCTATACACAAATTATGAAATAAATAAAAACGTACATCAGGAAATACAAAGTATGCCATTTACCTTCGCACGATCTTATGGTGTCGTGTTTTCTGAAGTGTATGCACGTGAGATGCTGACGTTTAAGTTATAGGAACATTTGAGTGATGATTTCTAAATAGTATGCACCGATTTAAGTGGCGATTCCTGAATGGTTCGCATTGATTTGAAAGGTGATTTTTGAATGGTGCGCACCGATTTAAGTGGCGATTCCTGAATGGTTCGCATTGATTTGAAAGGTGATTTTTGAATGGTGTGCACCGATTTAATTGGCGATTCCTGAAAGGGGCGCATTGATTTGAAAGGTGATTTTTGAATGGTGTGCACCGATTTAATTGGCGATTCCTGAATGGTTTGCATTGATTTGAAAGGTGATTTTTGAATGGTGCTCACCGATTTAAGTGGCGATTCCTGAATGGTTCGCATTGATTTGAAAGGTGATTTTTGAATGGTGCGCACCGATTTAAGTGGCGATTCCTGAATGGTTCGCATTGATTTGAGTGATGATTTCTAAATAGTATGCACCGATTTAAGTGGCGATTCCTGAATGGTTCGCATTGATTTGAGTGATGATTTCTAAATAGTATGCACCGATTTAAGTGGCGATTCCTGAATGGTTCGCATTGATTTGAGTGATGATTTCTAAATAGTATGCACCGATTTAAGTGGCGATTCCTGAATGGTTCGCATTGATTTGAGTGATGATTTCTAAATAGTATGCACCGATTTAAGTGGCGATTCCTGAATGGTTCGCATTGATTTGAAAGGTGATTTTTGAATGGTGCTCACCGATTTAAGTGGCGATTCCTGAATGGTTCGCATTGATTTGAAAGGTGATTTTTGAATGGTGCGCACCGATTTAAGTGGCGATTCCTGAATGGTTCGCATTGATTTGAAAGGTGATTTTTGAATGGTGTGCACCGATTTAATTGGCGATTCCTGAATGGGGCGCATTGATTTGAAAGGTGATTTTTGAATGGTGCGCACCGATTTGAGTGGTGATCCCTGAACGGTGCGCACCGATTTGAGTGGTGATCCCTGAATGGTGCGCACCGATTTGAGTGGTGATCCCTGAATGGTGTGCACCGATTTGAGTGGTGATCCCTGAAAGGGGCGCACCGATTTGAGTGGTGATCCCTGAATGGTGCGCACCGATTTGAGTGGTGATCCCTGAATGGTGCGCACCGATTTGAGTGGTGATCCCTGAATGGTGCGCACCGATTTGAGTGGTGATCCCTGAATGGTGTGCACCGATTTGAGTGGTGATCCCTGAACGGTGCGCACCGATTTGAGTGGTGATCCCTGAATGGTGCGCACCGATTTGAGTGGTGATCCCTGAATGGTGCGCACCGATTTGAGTGGTGATCCCTGAATGGTGTGCACCGATTTGAGTGGTGATCCCTGAACGGTGCGCACCGATTTGAGTGGTGATCCCTGAATGGTGCGCACCGATTTGAGCAGTGATTCCGGAATGCTATTGACCTGTTTGGGTAGTGATTTGTTAAATCTGTGTGTGTGGTGGGAGAGGGTGTTGAATTTCGTGGCTGTACGAGCGAAAAGAGCCAACAGTTTGGGTAGTGGCAATGCCTGAAGAGAGAAGGTCAAGGGAGGTAATGTGTGAGGTTTGTCTCCATTTGTCTCCCTTGCTGTGGTCTCGGGTGGCTGTGAGTGTCTGGGGAACCGAGACAGCTCCGTGCAACTTGACACCATCATTGTGATGTCATTGCCATACGCGGGTTATCATACACCACAAAAATATCAAAACCAGAACAAAACCGAAACAAACGAACAAACGAACAAACACCTTACTTGATCATGGAAGGTTGTCAGGTACAAATGTAAGTATGAAGTCTAACCTGTCCATAACGACACCTATAAGCCTCCAACCACACGTGGTCCTAATAAAGCGGTGGTCGCTATCAAAAGGTAAATTGTACAGGAAAGAACCTCCTCGGGGATCCTTTGCGTTGGTTGTAAAGGGCAGGTGGTCGTTATGCAAAGGTAAGTGATATGAGCAGGTGGTCGTTATGTAAAGGTAAATTATATAGGCAGGTGGTCGTTATCAAAAGGTACATTATATAGGCAGGTGGTCGTTATCAAAAGGTACATTATATAGGCAGGTGGTCGTTATGCAAAGGTAAGTGATATGAGCAGGTGGTCGTTATGCAAAGGTAAGTGATATGAGCAGGTGGTCGTTATGCAAAGGTAAGTGATATGAGCAGATGGTCGTTATGCAAGGGTAAGTGATATGAGCAGGTGGTCGTTATGCAAAGGTAAGTGATATGAGCAGGTGGTCGTTATCAAGGGGTGGTCGCCAAGGCAGGTTGGACAATATTTTACAATCGTTCAGGTCCGCAAAACTCACCGATTTTTGCTGATGGAATTATCTTCTGACAAAGTGTGTCAAAAGGTGAATGTGCCATGCACCCATTTTGCTTTGATGTATTGTAATACCCAATATTGACGGACTGTGTGATGATATCTTCTGCTATGGTCTGTTGAGACAGTGTCGAAACAGACCAATGGCAGAAGATATCATCACACAGTCAGTCAGTGTTAGATATATTGCTAATTCTCTGGACATTTTGTATTCTCTGTAAAGAAATTACAAAAGTATTTGTCTCAGTTTTGGCTGTTCCATATTCCTCCCTCTGATTATTATTTCTTTTTGTTCAGTCTTTTCTTGTACTTTTCAGTATTTTAAAATGTCTTTCCTTTCAAAAAGTCTTTAGTCACTTGCTCAACTAAATTCTAGGATAATTACATTTTCATATATATTTGTTTGTTTTTAAATTTAGGTGTTTTTGTTTTTGAAGTGGGGAAGCAATAAAGAGGTCGTCGATATCAAAACTGATATTGACGGAAATGTCGTCGATATCACTTTTGCACTGAGCTCAGTTTTGCCCAATTGACCAATGGAAATCCACGTAACATATGAAATAGCAATATTGAAATATATCAGTGTTCAATATTATTATTGTTGTCCTCTGAATGTGTCCTTAATTGAGCTCGAAGTCGACTTCACGAAGACTTCGCTATCCCGGTCTCGGAGAACAATGACTGTCTCGATCTTTGTAAAATGTCATACTTTGGTCAAAAATACAAATAAAATTTAAATATCCATCAACTTCAGGTAGAATGCATTTACTTTATTTAAGACAAGTATGCACTCTTTTGTGGTCTCGGCCAGCCGCCTAAATATGAGGTTTAGTCAGACTCTGACGTCACTTGGCTAAAAAGAAAGAAATTCCAATGGAATTTAAAAAAATATGTTCGCTGTTGTGTTTTCTTTTGTTTGGAAATTCCCCTGTTCAATGGATACATAAAGTGTTACAATCCCGAGCCGTTCAGCTCCAGCACTTGGTGTGGAAATTCCCCTGTTCAATGGATACATAAAGTGTTACAATCCCGAGCCGTTCAGCTCCAGCACTTGGTGTGGAAATTCCCCTGTTCAATGGATACATAAAGTGTTACAATCCCGAGCCGTTCAGCTCCAGCACTTGGTGTGGAAATTCCCCTGTTCAATGGATACATAAAGTGTTACAATCCCGAGCCGTTCAGCTCCGGTACTTGGTGTGTGTCACTGGGAGAGAATGGGGATGTCTTGTTCCTTCACACCTCGCTGTGTCCCCCTTGTCACACCCGTTACTGTGACAGTGCACGTGACACGCGCTAAACGGATCACACGCACTTTAGGAACTTGCACTCTGCGGTTACCGGGATTCCACCACTTTCGGTCAGTGTGTGGGTTGGATTCGTCCAGTAGACGAGATTCGAAACTAACTCCGTCGCGTTTGTATGTGTTCTGGGAGAGTGACCTTTTCTTGCAAAACCTCTGCCAAACATTGATGGGGCCAATCACTAGTGAGGGTGGACGGGAGCACGTGTTTCCGACACACCCCTCGCTAGTGATTGGCCCCTCCAATGTTTGTCAGAGATTTTGCAAGGGTATTCACTCTTCTACAACCCATACAAACCTGAGGGAGGTTTTTTTTCTCGGAATTCGTCAATTAAAACCGGACTTCAATTCTGAAACCTTGCCACAAACGTTCCGCGTGTGTGTGTGTGTGTGTGTGTGTGTGTGTGTGTGTGTGTGTGTGTGTGTGTGTGTGTGTGTGTGTCTGTGTGTCTGTGTGTCTTTGTGTGTCTCTGTGTGTCTCTGTGTGTGAGTGTGTGTGTGTGTGTGTGTGTCTGTGTGTGTGTGTGTGTGTGTGTGTGTCAGTCAGTACCAGTGTGTGTGTGTGTGTGTGTGTGTGTGTGTGTGTGTGTGTGTGTGTGTGTGTGTGTGTGTGTGTGTGTGTGTGTGTGTGTGTGTGTGTGTGTGTGTGTGTGTGTGTGTGTGTGTGTGTGTGTGTGTGTTAATTTAGGTTTAACAATAAAAAGAAATATAACCGTATTAAAAGAGAAGGAACAGTTAAGGTGACAAAACATGAAATGAAATGTAGAGGTGCGCAGTTTGTAAAGGGTATCCACGGTTCATACAACACTGTTGTTCAGCCCCAGAGAAATAAAAGCATGGTTTCAGTTTGCCACGTACTCTCCGCACACACTATAGTTGATACAGTGGACCCCCTCCCCCCCCTTTAAGACCTCAACAAATCTAAGAAAATCAGGGAGAGAGTCTTAAAATGGGGGTAGATTTACAGAGGCAAAAAACAGAACATCTGAAATAAAAAGGAAATCTAATTAAATCGGGGGGACGAGTCTTAATAAAATAAAGGTAAATTTACAGTGGCTGGACGAAAAAAAAGAAGCACAGCTTGGCCAGATGAGACCCCCCCTGCAGGAGAAGCTGTTTGGCGACCTGGTGGCCCTAAAGAAGACGGCGGCATTCGCGCGTGCCACATGAGTCGAAGTTCAGAAGGAGCGAACGAGAAGAAGACAGTGGAGGGCCCCAAAGGGTTTAAAATCGTGATCGTGATTGGCGTTTTTTGACCTTTCTGTGACCGCGATTGCCGAAATTTCCATTTCTGTGATCGTGATGGGACTTTGCCCGTGATCCGTGATGACAAAAAAATCAAGTCTCGTGATCGTGATCGTCATTTGTGTTCGTGATCGTGATGGGCATTATTGCAAAGCATTTTATTTTCAACGTACATTTTTCACAGCTGTATCACTCTATGATCCTCTATTCGTCAAGGTGTTTGTGATCGTGAAAACAAAAATCAAGGTAACTGTGATCGTGAAAGCTAAAATTTCCCTTCCCGTGATCGTGATGATACCCCCCCCCCCCCCTTTGGGGCCCTCACAGTGGCTATAAACAGAACATCTTAAAATGGAGGAAGTCTTGAATCGGGGGGTCTTAATAGGGGGGGGTTCCAATGCACCGCTTTAACGAGAAATGTATTATCCCTCTACCTCCAAGCTCTCTATTTCTGTCCCAAGAGTTGCAAATGGTAGGAAACATCGCGGAGTCAGAACGGAAACGCAAAGCCCCGTTTTCAACACCCGGGGCTGAGTCGTCGCCTCTCGCTCTCCACATCTCTCTCCTTCTACATCCGGGCTCATGGCAAGTCTCGGGTGCCTCAAAACGTCACCGGAAATGACCGAAATGAAGTGTGGAGAGGGCGCGGGCCGCCATTTTTGTAGGGGCGAAAAGAGCAACAAAGAAAGAGACGTCAAAGTCTTAACAAACTTGGTTTCAAACGGAGAGAAATGCGAAAAAAAATAAAGGATGAAAAAAGAGAGTTCAGGCTGAACGGGGTTGCTGGCTCTTATGGTTGAACTAAACTCCGCTTCATACAGTAGAACCCCCTGGAAGCCCCCCGCGGGTTAGGGGGAAGAATTTACCCGATGCTCCCCAGCATGTCGTAAGAGGCGACTAACGGATTCTGTTTCTCTTTTTACCCTTGTTAAGTGTTTCTTGTATAGAATATAGTCAATGTTTGTAAAGATTTTAGTCAAGCAGTATGTAAGAAATGTTAAGTCCTTTGTACTGGAAACTTGCATTCTCCCAGTAAGGTCATATATGTACTACGTTGCAAGCCCATGGAGCAATGTTTTTATTAGTGCTTTTGTGAACAAGAAACAATTAACAAGTGGCTCTATCCCATCTCCCCCCTTTCCCCGTCGCGATATAACCTTCGTGGTTGAAAACGACGTTAAACACCAAATAAAGAAAGAAAGAACTCCCTGGAACTCCCCAATTTAACACTCTCTTTCTCGTAAGACTCTGTGTTCTCATAATTTGTTGGTCATAAGATATGTAAGTGTACCCCCGATGTCAAGACTTCTTTCCTTTCAAGGCCTCATTTTCTCAAAAGATGTTTAGGTCTTGATGACAAACGACGTCGACTTAACAGACTTCTCTTCTTGACCCTGTATTCCAAAGTAACACCCCTGACGTCATAAGTGAAAAAAGGTAGAGAAGACGTCATAATGCGAAGCATCATGTCACGTGAAACAGTGTGGCCTATCTCAAAGGAGCTAACAAAAAATGTCGAGAAAAAAGTCCGTCTCGGTGATTTCTTCATATCAGCAGAAGAAAGTAAGTCGTAAGGTCTCCGTCAGTCTGAGCATGTATCGGTATCGGATCTCTTTAAAAGGGGGCTTCCACTGTATTAGTCCAAGACAGATACATGTACTAAGCTATTGTAGTAAACACCTGCAAAGAGCAGTTTGAGCGACGAAAATACACTTTAACGACCTCTCTGCTTAGAGCAATTTGGGTCAAAGATATCAGAGCCGAAGCTCTACGATGTGTGCCTGGGTGAAGATGAGCAACAACAACAACAACAACAACAAAAAAACAAAAAAAACTTTTACTTTCCGTAATGGAAATGCTGGAAGAACAGGATTTAAAATCAATTCCTTGCAGGAGATACACGATTGTAGAGATTTATTAGCATTTTGAGCATTGTGCAGACGAATATTTGACCCGGGGCCAACGCACGGTTTAACGTTTTTACTTGTATTCCTTGTTTCTCGTTTCTTTCAGGTACTGCCGTTGTTTCTATCACTGGAAGCGTCATTCACATTCCCAGTCGCTCAGAACACTGTCAATAAAATAAATGCCTACGGCTCCACATATGTCATATTTCTTTCAGTCAGTCAATCAAAGAATACCTACAACAAAAACTGTCTCCTGTTTTTCTCATTTTTAATATATTTTTTTAATTGCAGGACAGATCCGTTAACTCGTTTTCCTTGGCAAAAACAGTGCAAACAAACCCACGTGACAAAATACAAATACACACACAAAAATCTGGAAATATAATGTAAAAGCACGCCTCATGCATTTGATTTTATGTGTAGCGGCATGAACTTTTCAGCAAAGCCATATAAATAGGAAATACGACATTTTTCTCTCCTTTTGACACGAGGAAATGTACATGTTGCATGCATCAGTCACAGTTTTGTTGTTGACTCACATGCGAAGCAAAAGTGAGTCTATGTACTCACCCGAGTCGTCCGTCCGTCCGTCCGTCCGTCCGTCCGTCCGTCCGTCCAGGCGTCCGTCCGGAAAACTTTAACGTTGGATATTTTTTGGACACTATTCAGTCTATCAGTACCAAATTTGGCAAGATGGTGTATGATGACAAGGCCCCAAAAAACATACATAGCATCTTGACCTTGCTTCAAGTTCAAGGTCGCAGGGGCCATAAATGTTGTCTAAAAAAACAGCTATTTTTCACATTTTTCCCATTTTCTCTGCAGTTTTTGAGATTGAATACCTCACCTATATATGATATATAGGGCAAAGTAAGCCCCATCTTTTGATACCAGTTTGGTTTACCTTGCTTCAAGGTCAAGGTCACAGGAGCTCTTCAAAGTTGGATTGTATACATATTTTGAAGTGACCTTGACCCTGAACTATGGAAGATAACTGTTTCAAACTTAAAAATTATGTGGGGCACATGTTATGCTTTCATCATGAGACACATTTGGTCACATATGATCAAGGTCAAGGTCACTTTGACCCTTATGAAATGTGACCAAAATAAGGTAGTGAACCACTAAAAGTGACCATATCTCATGGTAGAAAGAGCCAATAAGCACCATTGTACTTCCTATGTCTTGAATTAACAGCTTTGTGTTGCATGACCTTGGATTACCTTGACCTTGGGTCAAGGTCACATGTATTTTGGTAGGAAAAATGTGTAAAGCAGTTCTTAATGTATGATGTCATTGCTAGGTTTAGCTGAAGGTCAAGGTCATGTAAAGGTCAAGGTCAAACATGTGAGTCGTATGGGATTTGCCCTTCTTGTTTTACTTTTATTTCGTTTTCTCCCACGCTGTTATGAACTGGTGTCCCCGGACCTTCGTATAACAGCATATGCGAGGGGGGGGGGGGGGGTGGTTCAGATCGACGCTGCAGGGGTTTGCATATTACCTGATCATGACCTTAGGTCGGGCTACACGTGTGTTGGTTTAAACAACATTTTATTCAAAATACATGACATGAAACAATTATGCAACGTGGACGCGAACTCAAGGGGAAAAAGATTATATTACGTGACCAAAACAATATTACACAAATCTTCATGATGGTACACTTGACAAAAATACACGTGTGTACGTTTCACGGGTTACGCATAGTCGAATGGAATTTCACGTAGAACGGAATATTGCTGAAAGGCCACACCATTATGACATTTTTCATAAGGCCAAAAAAAAAAATAGGTGTGGTTACGGTAACCCGACCTACCCTATTTTTAGGGGCCGATCCTATAACTTTTTATTACATTTGTCACAAAAAAAAAAAAAAAAAAAAAAAACGAGTGCAAAAAACGCAATGAAAGCGAAAGCGCCCGAGTCGCACACTTATTTCCCTGTCAAGTAGGTTTAATTTGTACACATTAGAAAAAAAAGTTTAAAAAAAAAAAAGTGATTGCCTACCTACCTACCCTATTTTTTTTTGGCTATGTTACTGTAACCACACCTATTTTTTTTTTTTGGCCTAACGCGGTTCAACTTGGCTCCTCACGTGCACTTCGTACAAAATGTCCCTGAATAAACTGTCACGGTGCGCTGTTTGCATTTGTATGCTGTATACTTATTCTTGAAGCAACAGTTTAATGATGTCCACAGTGCCCTCGTGACTTCTACATAATCCTGTGCAGTGTCAGCCGCGGTCCAATAGACACCGACTTTCTGCCACACAAATGAATGTATCTGTGCGTAAAATATGTTGATTCTCCGCGTTCAGAAGGACGTGGGTTTGACGGAAACCCCACTTTTAAAACGTTGGCGTTTTGTTCGTCCAACCCCACCCCTGCCCCTGACCTTAGTCATTTTCTTTTTCTTTCCTAGGATCCCCCCCCTCCCCCTTTCTGGTGTGAGGTTTGCCTGATATAATCCAGACGGCGGTTGAAACTCCAATATGAATGACATTTTATATGACACGCAATAAATCTCAGGGAGAATTATCCTGTGTTGCTTGGACAACCCAGAAGGTGTACAGGCGCGCCATATTTGTCACGAAGCAGCACAATGCGGCAACAACAACAAAAGTAAAATACAAATAGTATAAAGGGGGGTGCGGAGGTAGGCTGGGTGTGTGGGTGTGTGGGTGTGTGGGTGTGTGGGTGTGTGGGAGGATGGGGAGAGAGGTGTTGGCAAAAACATGCAATGAAATACTGTGAAACCTCCCCTTTAACTGACCCCTGATTTGAGTCTTGCCCCTTTAACTGACCCCTGATTTGAGTCTTGCCCCTTTAACTGACCCCTGATTTGAGTCTAGCCCCTTTAACTGACCCCTGATTTGAGTCTTGCCCCTTTAACTGACCCCTGATTTGAGTCTTGCCCCTTTAACTGACCCCTGATTTGAGTCTTGCCCCTTTAACTGACCCCTGATTTGAGTCTTGCCCCTTTAACTGACCCCTGATTTGAGTCTTGCCCCTTTAACTGACCCCTGATTTGAGTCTTGCCTCTTTTAAGATCTTGATTTGTCAGACTTTCTGTTCATAACCTCTGCAAATGCACCTCCATGAATTTCAAGACTCCATCCTTTTAAGACCCGATAGTCTCATATGTTTCCAGGTGGTAAACTGAGAGAGAGAGGAGGGGGGGGGGTGTACACTGTAGTGGAGGAACATGGGTTTACAATAAAGCTTTGTGTGATAATGCATTTTTGTTGATCCAGGTCAATATTCCAATGCAAGGGAACCACGTGTTGAAGACGCATCAGAGACACGGTGTGAGCTGTATGGAGATGGTGTGAGCTGTAAAAACAGAATAAACACAGCGTAGATGTCGCCCTTTTGTTATGTGCAAATAGTCATGAGCACTTATGACAGTACATTGCTTTCTGTTCACAAACACTGACCATTGTTGTAATGGGAATGATCCTGCCAGCCGAGCTCTCTCTTTGTCTCCCTTTCTGTCTGTGTCTGTCGGTCTTTATGTCTCTTTGCCTGTCTGTTTGCCTGTCTGTCTTTCTGTCTGCCTGTCTGCCTCTCTGTCTGTCTGTCTGTCTGTCTGCCTCTATGTCTGTCTGTCTTTATGTCTGCCTGTCTGTCTGTCTGTCTTTATGTCTGTCTGCCTGCCTGTCTTTCTGTCTGTCTGTCTGTCTTTATGTCTGTCTGCCTGTCTGTCTGTCTGTCTGTCTGCCTCTACGTCTGACTGTCTTTATGTCTGCCTGTCTGTCTTTATGTCTGTCTGTCTGTCTGTCTGTCTGTCTGTCTGCCTCTATGTCTGTCTGTCTTTATGTCTGCCTGTCTGTCTTTATGTCTGCCTGTCTGTCTGTCTGTCTGTCTTTATGTCTGTCTGTCTGTCTGTCTGTCTTTATGTCTGTCTTTATGTCTGTCTGTCTATCTGTCTGTCTTTATGTCTGTCTGTCTGTCTGTCTGTCTGTCTGTCTGCCTGTCTGCCTGTCTTTATGTCTGTCTGTCTGTCTGTCTGTCTGTCTGTCTTTATGTCTGTCTTTATGTCTGTCTGTCTGTCTGTCTTTATGTCTGTCTTTATGTCTGTCTGTCTTTATGTCTTGTCTGTCTGTCTTTATGTCTGTCTGTCTGTCTGTCTGTCTGTCTTTATGTCTTTATGTTTGTCTGCCTGTCTGTCTGTTTGTCTGCCTGTCTGTCTGTCTGTCTTTATGTCTGCCTGTCTGTCTGTCTTTATGTCTGCCTGTCTGTCTGTCTGTCTGTCTTTATGTCTGTCTGCCTGTCTGTCTGTCTTTATGTCTGTCTGCCTGTCTTTATGTCTGTCTGTCTGTCTGTCTGTCTGTCTGTCTTTCTGCTCTGTCTGTCTGTCTGTCTTAATGGCTGTGTGTCTGTCTGTCTGTCAGTCTTTCTGTCGGTCCCTCTGTCTGTCTGTCTTTATGTCTGTCTGTCTGTCTGTCTTTCTGTCTGCCTGCCTGTCTGTCTTTCTGTCTGCCTGTCTGCCTCTGTCTGTATGTCTGAATTTATGTATGTCTGTCTGTCTGTCTGTCTGTCTCTCTCTCTCTCTCTCTCTCTCTCTATCTGTTTGTTCGTCTCTTTCTTCTTCTTTTTTTTTCGTCAAAAGCATAAAAAATGATGACGACAAAATTAATAAATGACTGACACAATTGTATGTGATGAAATAGAGGAGGGGGGCCGGGATTTGGGGAATAGGGGGCATAGCAGAATGTACAGAGCGTGGTTAAAACACAAAACGGGGGAGGGGGGAGGGGCGAGCAAATCAGTGTGTGGGTGAAGGTGGGGGGGGGGGGGGTAATGGGAATGTCACATTCAATTTCTGAAACTCACTCACTGTATTGAACCTTTCACTTTTTGCGGGGTCTCGTCGTGCATTGGACTTTTTGTGTTTCACAAGCTTTACACAGAGGGCTGCGTCGGACTTTTTGTGTTTTACAAGCTGTACACAGAGGGCTGCGTCGGACTTTTTGTTTTACAAGCTTTACACAGAGTGGGCTGTGTCGGCCTTTTTGTCTTTTACAAGCTTTACACAGAGGGCTGCGTCGGACTTTTTGTGTTTTACAAGCTTTACACAGAGGGCTGCGTCGGCCTTTTTGTGTTTTACAAGCTTTACACAGAGTGCTCCGTCGGACTTTTTGTGTTTTACAAGCTTTACACAGAGGGCTCCGTCGGACTTTTTGTGTTTTACAAGCTTTACAGAGTGGGCTATGTCGGACTTTTTGTGTTTTACAAGCTTTACACAGAGGGCTGCGTCAGCCTTTTTGTGTTTCACAAACTTTACAGAGTGGGCTATGTCGGACTTTTTGTTTCACAAGCTTTACACAGAGGGCTGCGTCTGACTTTTTGTGTTTTACAAGCTTTACACAGAGGGCTGCGTCGGACTTTTGGTGTTTTACAAGCTTTACACAGAGGGTTGCGTCGGACTTTTTGTGTTTCA
The DNA here is from genome assembly GCF_037325665.1 of Littorina saxatilis. Taxonomy (NCBI): domain Eukaryota; kingdom Metazoa; phylum Mollusca; class Gastropoda; order Littorinimorpha; family Littorinidae; genus Littorina; species Littorina saxatilis. The sequence continues at coordinate 43,699,366 of NC_090258.1, read as the reverse complement.
CAAACTTTACAGAGTGGGCTCTGTCGGACTTTTTGTTTCACAAGCTTTACACAGAGGGCTGCGTCTGACTTTTTGTGCGGTTTTACAAGCTTTACACAGAGGGCTGCGTCGGACTTTTTGTGTTTCACAAACTTTACAGAGTGGGCTCTGTCGGACTTTTTGTTTCACAAGCTTTACACAGAGGGCTGCGTCGGCCTTTTTGTGTTTCACAAGCATTACAGAGTGGGCTATGTCGGACGTATTGTTTCACAAGCTGCGTCGGCCTTTTTGTGTTTTACAAGCTGTACACAGAGGGCTGCGTCAGCCTTTTTGTTTTACAAGCTTTACAGATAGGGCTGCGTCAGCCTTTGTGTGTTTCACAAGCTTTACAGAGTGGGCTATGTCGGACTTTTTGTGTTTCACAAGCTGCGTCGGCCTTTTCTGTGTTTTACAAGCTTTACACAGAGGGCTGCGTCAGCCTTTTTGTGTTTTACAAGCTTTACACAGAGGGCTGCGTCGGACTTTTTGTGTTTTACAAGCTTTACACAGAGGGCTGCGTCTGACTTTTGGTGTTTTACAAGCTTTACACAGAGGGCTCCGTCGGACTTTTTGTGTTTTACAAGCTTTACACATAGGGTTGCGTCGGACTTTTGGTGTTTTACAAGCTTTACACATAGGGTTGCGTCGGACTTTTGGTGTTTTACAAGCTTTACACAGAGGGTTTCGTCGGACTTTTTGTGTTTTACAAGCTTTACAGAGCCGGGCTATGTCGGACTTTTTGTGTTTCACAAGCTTTACAGAGTGGGCTATGTCGGACTTTTTGTGTTTCACAAGCTTTACATCGGCAGTGGGCTGCGTCGGACTTTTTGTGTTTTGTGTTTTACGAGATTTACACAGTGGTCGAAGTCAAACTTGTTGTGTTTTAGAAGCTTTACCAAGAGGGCTACGTCGGACTTTTTATGCAGGTTTTACGAGCTTAATTTACACAGTGGGCTGCGTCGAAAATTTTGTGTTTTGAGAAACCTTACAGAACTGGATTGACTCGACGGCCTTCGTTATTATTCCAGCAATTAAGGTCACAAATGGAAATGTAGACGCGCGGTGCATAGAATCTTGCTGTATATGTTTCAGCAACTATTCGTCGCGCATGAATGGCCTTTCTCGATGTCTCGACAAGGTCACAAATGGACATGGAGATGCGCTGTGCATAGACGTTTGGTGTATAGGTGTCAGCAACTGTTCATAGTGCCTCCTAAAACAGGCCAGTGTGGACATGTTAATCTGAAAATGCTCTCACGAAGACTAGCCCTAGAGAGATCGAGCGGCACAATGGGTTCACGAGACAGTGTTGTCAATACAGTGGAATCCTTGCTTGATGTGTGAGTATTTGATTCGGGTTTGGCTTTTCTTGTCAAGGCTGTCTCCTTGACTTGTTGAGTTTCTGGCACAAAGCGTTCTGAGTGTTGCTTGTTTCCTGACACTCTTTTTGGTTTAGCTTTCTGGATGCCTGTCTTTGTGTCGTATAGTGAGGAGAATTGTGGAAAGGCGTTGTTCTTTATATCCTTAGTTTACACCAAAGGAGGTGTTAAAAAGCCTGTGTAGGCTAATTTACTCTCATACACTCTTCAAAAAAAGTCACGTTAAGGATCACTTTTTTACAAGCACGCCACACAAATCAGACAAGACCGAATTCTTTCATTTTTAAAAAATTATATAATTGAACAACCAAGGAGTAATGACAAACAAAGCAAAGATCGAACGCGGCAGCGACAATTTAGCTAGAGTGTGTCAAACGTTCTTTCTTTCTTTATTTGGTGTTTAACGTCGTTTTCAACCATTCAAGGCAGGGCCGGACTAGGCGAAGAGGAGGGGGGGGGTTGCCAGTGGTGGCCCAGGGGGATGTCCCCCCTGGCGGCAGGGGCGGATCAGTTCATTTTATGACTGGGTTTTTTCAAAAGTATATTGTGAAGATATGGGTGTGAAGGCGCGAAGCGCCGAGCCGACGGCGCGAAGCGCCTAGCTTGCTAGGGGGGTCCGGGGGCATGCCCCCCCGGAAAATTTTGAAAAAAAGGATGCAAAATGGTGCAATCTGGTGCATTCTGAGGATGATCATTACCAGTTTCAGGCAGCAGATTTTGTCACTGATTAATACCCCCAAAATTGAAACTCAATGTAAAATAAAGAAATGCATACCTCATTCAATATTTTTATTTTTTGGCTGGGGGGGGTCCGGAAACCCTAGAACCCACCCCCCCCCCTCGTTGTGGGGGTCAGGGGGCGAAGCCCCCTGAAGCTGACGGGTAGGTCATATTCCGAGATAAGAAAATGGTCGCTCATTGCATAAAACGGCATAAAATAAGCAATAATAAAAAAAAAATTAAATAAGTAAGGTACATGTTTAGGCTAGGGGGGGGGGGGGTTGCGCAACCCCCATAACCCCCCCCGGTAGTCCGGCCCTGCAAGGTTATATCGCGACGGGGAAAGGGGGGGATGGGATAGAGCCACTTGTTAATTGTTTCTTGTTCACAAAAGCACTAATCAAAAAATTGCTCCAGGGGCTTGCAACGTAGTACAATATATGACCTTACTGGGAGAATGCAAATTTCCAGTACAAAGGACTTAACATTTCTTACATACTGCTTGACTAAAATCTTTACAAACATTGACTATATTCTATACAAGAAACACTTAACAAGGGTAAAAGGAGAAACAGAATCCGTTAGTCACCTCTTACGACATGCTGGGGAGCATCGGGTAAATTCTTCCCCCTAACCCGCGGGGGGTTGTGTCAAACGTGACAACCCTCGAAAATGGAATTCACAACAATGTGAATCAGTGTCAATAACGCGTGTGCCCTCCGTTGTGTGCCAGGCATTCAACACATCGTTGGCGCATGGAGTGGATCAGGTTGCATATGAATGCTCTGGGAACTCCATTCCACTCCTGCTGGAGCCATTGCAGCAGTTGACCCAGATTGGCAGGAGGAGGGTGATGTTGCTGTACCCGACGACAAAGCTCGTCCCACATGTGCTCTATGGGGTTCAGGTCCGGGCTGTTGGCTGGCCACAGCATCCTGTTGACCCTGGCCTGCTGGATGAAGGTGTTTGCAGCTGTGCAGAGCGAATCGGATGGGGAGGTGCGTTGTCATCCTGAAGAATCGCACGAGGGCCGATCGCTTGGAGGGCTGGAGCGACCAGGGGTTGCAGGATCTCATTCTGGTAGCGGACACCGGTCAAGTTGCCCACTACATGGTACTGAGGTGTTCTTAGACGTGTGCTGATCCCTCCCCAGACCATCACAGAGCCTCCACAAAAACGCTGTCGTTCAAGAACAGCGCCTTCTGCGAAGCGCTCTCCGCGACGCCTCCACACTCGGGTGCGACCATCTGCAGGTTCCAAGCAAAAGTGGGACTCATCTGTAAACAACACCTGAGCCCACTGCTGACATTGCCACCTCACATGTTGAGTGCACCAGGCTCGGCGAGCTGCTCGGTGATTAGCAGTCAGGGTTGTTCCTCGGACAGGACGCCTTGCACGCAAGCCAAAGTTGTGTAAGCGGTTTCGGATCGTCTGACCACTAACAACAGTGTTGGTGGTAGCTTGTAGGCGTTGCTTAATGTTGTTTGCCGTAGCCATTCTTTGTTGCATGGCCTGCCTCTGAATGTAGCGATCCTCTCTTTGTGTGGTGACTCTGGGCCGACCAGAACGTTGTCACTCCTGCACTCTTCCAGTTGCGTGGAATCTCTGTTTTAGTCTGATGATGACAGAGGGAGCTACTGCAAGCCTCTCAGCCACTGCAAGCCTCTGGGCCACTTGCCTGGCAGCAACACCGTCTTGTAGCCATCCTATTGCCCTTCCTCTATTCAGTTTTCTTCGTGGGGGCATGTTGCTACTGTGCATAATTGTGTCAGCGTGTCAACCTTTAAACACAAGCTGGTGAGCGATGTTCATAGCCAGGACCCTGTTGAAGCACGTGCATCACAACCTTTTGCCCTGGCATGCGTTCCGCAAATGTCATGGGGCTATAAAAAACACCCTTTTTCTTCCAAAATACAGAAGCTTTTGAGAAGTCCCACAAAGGGAAATAACTCTGCCTGCCAAACAAAATTCTAGGTCAAAACTCATTGTTCATTTGTTAATTCAAACAGATTAATCTTTTAATTATTATGTCGATGTTTAATTTTTTGGCAATTTTTTATAATTAGATCCGTTTTTTCAACCGATCCTCAACTTTTTTTGAAGAGTGTACTTGTTAAGTATGAAAACTTTGTGTCACACACATAGACATGTAACACACACATACACATTCTGATTCACACACAGAAACACACACACACACAAACATTTCACTCTACCAAGGAATACATAGTGTTAAGTTTATTATGCAATACATACAATTTTCACATAAATAACAAATGTACATAGATAACTATACAATAATATCAAAGCACTACTAAGCAAAATTGCACTCACTATAGTCGAGCCTCTATCACTTTTCTTTCTAGATCTCATTAAGTGGAAACAATAATGCAAGATATGGAAACACACACACACACACACACACACACACACACACACACACACACTATCTCAGTCTCTCTCAGACACACACTCTCTCTCTCTTTCTGAAAACTTGTACAAAGTTATGGCCTGCAGTATCATTTGATAACTATGAAACACACTCAAGTGAAGAAGACTAAAATACATGTACACCCCTATTTTCTTTCCACACAACCCTTTAAACAAAAAGAAAATTTCCCTTTTACGTACTTCAGTGGACAAAACTAGCAGAACAGACATCAGAACAAACTTTTACCTTTGACTAATAAACTGAAAAATCTGTAGCAAAAATCTTAATGCTCACATACATTTACTCATGATATATGATAGCAGTGACAGACTCCCGGCTTAGCACACTTTCTCCCTCACAGCAGCAAACAAAATCAGTTACACGGGCAGTGTTACAGCTTAATTATACAGTACATAATGATGTATATCTAATACAATTGCCTATACACTATAATAAAATGCACGAGTATATACATAACCAGCAGTATAAACAACAGAAGCGTTAAATAGCACCATTCTGAAATGTTCACTTGCCTAAAACCCATTGTGCAGCGATTTGTACAAACAAGGCTCTCCTGATAAAACACACCAGCCATGCAAGATTAGATCTGTTCGCGTTTTGTAGATATCCATTTCTTAATTTAAATGTTTACTTTCAACATATCCCCTTCCTATACAAAAAAGCAGGAAAGTTATTCCTACCCCCCCCCCCCCCCCCCACCTCCCATAAGAAGGCAGAAAACATAAAACTTTCAGTTGTTCAACTGGCAAACAACCACATCATACAATTCTGGCCAATGAAGATCTGATAAGCAATACAAAATACCCTGTGCATTGTAAGCTAGTCCATATGGCAAAATAAAGTGAATTTTGAGGTCAAGTTACATACGCTCAGTTATCATAATAGTATGCAGTTCATGAATTTAACACAATGCCCATCCACATCTGTATTGTGTGAGGTAAAGGCCATGTCAGACACAAAACACAAAACAGTGTTGTCTTGCAAAACAAACACAAAACAGCCTGTTTGTCAAGTGAAATCCCCCAAATTGCATTTTGGAAAACATCGTTTCGTGTTTCCGGTTCATGATTTTGATTTGGGAGCATGTTCTAAAATCTGAAAACGCGTTTTGGTAGTCAGCCGTGGAACGTGGACGATCAACTCAGGGTTCGACACTAGCGGGGGCGGGGGGCGGAACGCCCCAGAGTTTTGTGTTCCGCCCCAAACATTGCCGAAGCTTGGGGCCCACTCCGCCCCAGGATAAATTCCAACAATGACAAACCGAAAATTCTAATGCCAGAGCCAATCACTAAAAATCGCCAGTCAAAGTCGTCACTGAAATTTGCGTTACCATCAATGCCGCAGTCAAGAAAAAAACCCATTGAAATCGTCGAAGGACAATGCCGCAAGGGAAATAACTCCCAGATTGCGCTCTTTAGCGTGAAAGATAAGTATCGCCTTCAAATGCCAAACGCAAAATGTGGCGACACATCCCTGGTGTAAAAAGACATGGAAATGAAGATGAAGAACAGGGTGGAGAGAAACGAAAAAAGGAGACCGATTCGCGCTGTCGTAATTTCAATGTCAAATGGTTGAAAGAATTTCCCTGGCTTCAGTACGATGAAGAAAAACAGACAATGCATTGCCGCACGTGAATACTGAGAGTGGGCCCCAGATTTTTGTTTAACGCCCCAGCAATTTTCATCTCTGGGGCCAGTGTGGCCCCAGGCCAAATAAGTTAGTGTCGACCCCTGCAACTCACGTGACTCGGTTCCGCTAACCCGAGTTCTGTTGTCTTTCTTTGAAAACACACCGCGCGCTTCATCTGTGCGTTTCGCTTGTGACTTCCACAGCTCTCAAAACAGTTGTTAACCCAACGTTTTTAGTTGGATTTTTTGTTGAAAACATTGTTAAGTGTTTTGCGTCTGACATCGCCTTAAGTCAGTGTTCCCTGGTGAACTTCAATACTGTGTTTATTTCTTGATGCGACTGATCTTCTTGGACTTGTCCTGAGTTTTTGGCGGCAGGGGTGCATTTGCGGAGAGGTGGCGTCCGTACAAACTGGAATCAAACAAAGAAATGTTGGAATACATCATTTGATACAGTGGACCCTCCCGTTTAGACCCCCAAATTCACACTTCCTTCTTTATAAGACCTTGATTTTTCTGTTTTTCTGTTCATAAAATCTGTTAATTTACTTCCATTTTTAAGACTGCCTCCTTCAGAAGACCTGAATTTCTCATATATATGTTTTCAACCTGTCAATCAATCCCAGCAAGACTCACAACTTATAGGTGTCCGAGCGGATATAGTCGAAGACGTGGGATGCTCCCACCTGGAACTGGTCAGCGATGGGGGTTACCCAGGGGTTGTTGTCTGCCTTGAACACCTGCTTGGTGCCCACTAGGTCCAGGTTACCTGCACGCACCACAGGTAACACAACAGTTAAGTACAGGTAACAACACAGGTAGGTACAGGTAACACAATAGGTAAGTACCCTGTAGTAACAGAAATGATACAAGGGTTGTTGTCTGCCTCGAACACCTGCTTGGTGCCCACCAGGTCCAGCAGGTTACCTGCACACATTACAGGTAACATCACAGGTAAGTACAGGTAACACAACAGGTAAGTACCCTAAAGATACAGTGACATGATACAGGGGCCGTTATCTGCCTTGAACACCGACTCGGTGCCCACCTGTACACACCACAGGTAACTACAGGTAACTACAGGTACCCTATAGTAAGAGTGAAAGGTTACAGGGGTTGTGTTCTGCCTTCAACACCTGTTCGGTTCCCCAGGTTACCTGCTCACATCACAGGTAACATAACAGGTACCCTATCTTAACATGGAGATTGTGTTGCTTCACGTTTCCTTATACTGGCGAACCTGCTTTGCGACTGTCTCTCGAAAGTGTCCACCTGCCCAAAAAGACCCCCCCCCCCCCCCCCCCCAAAGGATCACAGACGAGGTGACTCACCGAACTCTGGCGGCAGTACGGTGAGTCTGTTGCCCTGGATGTGAAGCTCTCTCAGCCTCACCAGGTCACCAATCTCCTTGGGTAGAGCCACAAGGTCGTTCTCACGGAAACACAGCTGTAAGGAGAAAAATACAAAGTTGGGGATCACCATTATAAGCTTACAACTTGGTTTATATTTTCTGACATGTCTGTTTTAACAAGAACAAGAATAAGCATTTTCTTTTCTTTCCAAAACACAGAAATTTGCCTTTTTAGGCTTGCCCACCAAATACAGTCTTAAAAGGGGGGTTCCACTGTAGAAGTTTGCAGTTTGTTACTGTTCCTAACACAATGTATGTCTTATTTAACACAAACAAAGACTGACATTGTATTGTCTGTTTGAAAAACAACAGAAATTTGCTGTTAGGCCTTCCTAATACATTCAAAATAACAGGGTACCAAGACACATACAAATGATTTAACATATGAGTGGTTGATAGAATAAATTATTTTTCAAACCAATTCAGTGGGAATATATTTATTTGAAGATTTTAGTTTCCATTAAACATGTGATTTCACAACGGCTTTGTAAATCAAGGGGAACAACTCTACAAAGAGTCTGAAATTTACAAACACCGATTGTCTCCCTTATATCAGCCAACAACCTTTTACATCATAACCATGTTTTCGCTTCATGCCATCTTTCCATTTGTACTTTTGCATGTTCATTAAGTGTAAATTGCTTTCACTATGTGGCTCAAAAGAGCTTTTTGTGAATAAAAACTGTTCAAACTGTTCCTACCCCCTCAGCCCCCCCCCCCCCCCCCCCCTCTTCAGACTTCCCTACTTCTTAGAAAATAGGGCAAGTCTCAGAATGGGGGTACATTTACAGAGTTAATGAAAGAAAAATCTGAAAAAAACAGGGTCTGTAAACGGACAGTCTTGAACTGGTGGTCTTACAGGGCTGTCCACCCTACTCAAATAGCAAGGTGGTGTGTATAATATCCACTCACAATCTGCAGATTCTTGAGACGTCCGATCTCTGGCGGGATGACCTCAAAGTCGTTGTCCCCCATGTACAGCGCTCGCAACGTGTCTGAAATTTAAAAAAAAAACACTGCATGATTGCACACAAAGCATTCACTCACTTTTCACCTAGTTGGCCTTAAAAAAAGTGTGGTCTGTTTACCCACCCCCCGCCCCTATCTCACTCACAGGCCAGTTCTCAGCATGTGAGGGTGTATACTGTATATCACAAGCAGCCATATTTCAGTGTACTGACACAGACAGAACAAGTTTACAGCCATATTTCAGTGTACTGACACAGACAGAACAAGTTTACAGCCATATTTCAGTGTACTGACACAGACAGAACAAGTTTACAGCCATATTTCAGTGTACTGACACAGACAGAACAAGTTTACAGCCATATTTCAGTGTACTGACACAGACAGAACAAGTTTACAGCCATATTTCAGTGTACTGACACAGACAGAACAAGTTTACAGCCATATTTCAGTGTACTGACACAGACAGAACAAGTTTACAGCCATATTTCAGTGTACTGACACAGACAGAAGAAGTTTGCAGGCAGATTTTATTCACTGAGGTTGTTGTAGGTACTTGTTACTTCTCAGTGTGTGTGTGTGTGTGTGTTATTGTGTTATTGTGTGTGTGTGTGCTCACGTGTGTGTGTGTACGTATGTGTGTGTATTTTTGTTATTGTGTGTTTGTGCGATTGCGTGTGTGTGTGAGTTTTTGCTATTATGTGTGTGTGTGTGTGTGTGTGTGTGTGTGTGTGTGTGTGTGTGTGTGTTTGTGTGTTATTGTGTTATTGTGTGTGTGTGCTCACGTGTGTGTGTGTACGTATGTGTGTGTGTTTTTGTTATTGTGTGTTTGTGCGCTTGCGTGTGTGTGTGAGTTTTTGCTATTATGTGTGTGTGTGTGTGTGTGTGTGTGTGTGTGTGTGTGTGTTATTGTGTTATTGTGTGTGTGTGCTCACGTGTGTGTGTGTACGTATGTGTGTGTGTTTTTGTTATTGTGTGTTTGTGCGCTTGCATGTGTGTGTGAGTTTTTGCTATTATGTGTGTGTGTGTGTGTGTGTGTGTGTGTGTGTGTGTGTGCGCTCGCATATATATGCATGCATGTGTGTGTGTATCAAAGATGGCTATATGTTCACTGCACTCACCCAGACAGAAGAAGTTTGCAGGCAGACTTTTCTCACTAAGGTTGTTGTACGTACAGTCCAGCACCTCTAGCTGAGGACACGCCCCAAACCCACGCGACAAGGTGTACAGCTTGTTCATGCTGAAAGACAAAACATGTCTTGTGTCACAAAAATAAAACAAAACACAAAGAGTACATGAACAAACCCACCTGACAAAATGTACAGCTTGTTCATGCTGAAAGGAAAATCAATAAATCAGGCCTTGTTTTACACAAATCCTACAAATCAAACTAGGTCTATGGTCTATGGTCAGTGGTCAGTGGTCAGTGGTCAGTGGTCTATGGTCTATGGTCAGTGGTCAGTGGTCTATGGTCAGTGGTCTATGGTCTATGGTCAGTGGTCAGTGGTCAGTGGTCAGTGGTCTGTGGTCAGTGGTCAGTGGTCAGTGGTCTATGGTCAGTGGTCAGTGGTCTATGGTCAGTGGTCTATGGTCAGTGGTCAGTGGTCAGTGGTCAGTGGTCTATGGTCAGTGGTCAGTGGTCAGTGGTCTATGGTCAGTGGTCAGTGGTCAGTGGTCAGTGGTCTATGGTCAGTGGTCAGTGGTCTATGGTCAGTGGTCAGTGGTCAGTGGTCTGTGGTCAGTGGTCAGTGGTCAGTGGTCTATGGTCAGTGGTCAGTGGTCTATGGTCTATGGTCAGTGGTCAGTGGTCAGTGGTCAGTGGTCAGTGGTCTATGGTCAGTGGTCAGTGGTCAGTGGTCAGTGGTCAGTGGTCTATGGTCAGTGGTCTATGGTCAGTGGTCAGTGGTCTATGGTCAGTGGTCTATGGTCAGTGGTCAGTGGTCTATGGTCAGTGGTCAGTGGTCTATGGTCAGTGGTCTATGGTCAGTGGTCTATGGTCAGTGGTCAGTGGTCAGTGGTCAGTGGTCAGTGGTCAGTGGTCTATGGTCAGTGGCAATTCTTGACCTGGAGGAAAGGCTCATGTTTTAGCTGTGTAGACAAAATAAAAATTCACCATAAGAATCTACACAATGTTTACGGACAGCATATCCTGCAGTCATGCGCCACCGATTTGTCATGCGCCACTGATTTGTCATGAGCCGCTGATTTGCCATGCGCCGCTGATTTGCCATGCGCCGCTGATTTGCCATGCGCCGCTGATTTGCCATGCGCCACTGATTTGTCATGCGCCACTGATTTGTCATGCGCCACTGATTTGTCATGCGCCGCTGATTTGCCATGCGCCACTGATTTGCCATGCGCCACTGATTTGCCATGCGCCACTGATTTGCCATGCGCCACTGATTTGTCATGCGCCACTGATTTGTCATGCGCCACTGATTTGTCATGTGCCACTGATTTGTCATGCGCCACTGATTTGCCCGCCAAGGGCAGGTATACATAAGTTTTGAGGTCGAACCTCGATCGACAAAAGGAACATGAACATGGTGCCGTATTTTCTTTTGCAAACTTCATTTAGTTGGAGTGTGGATGTGAGAGAAAGAGTCTGACCTGTGGATTATAGACTGTGTGTTTTGTTTTGTTTGGTATACTTGCTTGGATGGACCTGAATAAGCTGAAGCTTAATGAGGAGAAAACCGAAATGATTCTTGTCTCTCCTAAAAAACATCTCAATCATCCTTCTCTTCCCTCGTCTGTCGATCTCAATGGTTCTTCTATTGCTCTTTCTCCTGCTGTCCGCAACCTAGGTGTCACTCTTGACCAGTCCCTGTCCTTCCATCAGCATGTTGCCAATGTCTGTCGCACTTGCTTCTTTGAAATCCGCCGCATCTCCTCCATCCGTCATCTCCTCACTGAGGATGCCACTAAAACTCTGCTCTGCGCCTTTGTCCTATCCCGACTCGATTATTGCAATTCCATTCTATCTGGCTCTCCCAACTACATCATCGAAAAGCTTCAGCGTGTTCAGAATCATGCCGCCCGCCTCATCTTTCGTTCTTCCAAGCATGACCACATCACCCCTCTTCTTCAAGCCCTACACTGGCTGCCTGTTCAACAGAGGATTCAGTTCAAGATCTCCACACTCTGCTTCAGAAACTTTGATCTATCGTCCCCTAGCTATCTTTCTGACCTTCTTGATGTCTACTCCCCCTCTCGCTCCCTAAGATCCTCCGCAGACACCCGCCTTTTTAGGATACCATCAGCACGCACCAAAACATATGGCCAGCGCACCTTCTCCTACCAGGCCCCATCCATCTGGAACCAACTCCCGCATTCACTCAGGCACTCCACATCTATGCAATCATTCAAAACCTCACTCAAAACACACCTCTTCCCTCACTAGTCCGTTAATGACCACACATCCCCCTCTCCTGCTGGTCCTTGATCTGTCTCTTTCTTTCTCCTTCTTCTTCCCTTTCCAGCTCTATTCTTCTTCTCTCAACTAACTTTATGTATCCAATACTTTATTTATTTATTTACGACTGTTTTTCCGTCTAGAATGCATGTGCCTGTAGTTGGTATGAGTGAGTGCGTCGCGTTCTCGCTGTGCGCCTGTCTGTGAGTGTATGAGTCCTTGTCGATTTGTGTTTCGTATAATGTTCACTATGTATTTTATATTTTGTAAGCGCCTAGGGCTATATTTAGATTAGGCGCACAAATGTTCATAATAATAATAATAATAATATACTTACTGTTCTGGGGAAAGACCCTGTGGAGAAATTTCGAGCTACTATCCCTGAAAGGCGCTACCCATTTTGTTCTTTTATTGCATGTGTATATTCGTGTTTTCCAAGGCCTGAAACTTTTGCTGTGACCTTTAGATCTTTATCGTGCGTATGCATGCACACGGGGGTGTTTGGACACCGAGGAGAAATCTGCACAAAGTTGACTTTGAGTAATAAATCCCTTGCCAAACATGAGAACAAGAATGTATTCCGCCATATAGCATTACAGCCAATATAGCATTACAGCCATTGGTATTTGTCCTGGTGTGGAAACACTCATACATCCATACACTCCTTGAATAAAGTCAAAAGGCTAACAACAACAACAACAACAACAACAACAACAACAACAACAACAACAACAACAACAACAACAACAAGTCAGAGTCGTCATCGACGTACAGATAACTAAAATGAATTCACCATCGTGTTTAAAAAAAAAGTTGTGTATATATTTTGTATGAATTACTGAATGTTTTATGATAAAATTCGTAATTAAAATGCACATATTGTCATTGTGAGTACGAATGCTCTCTCATGGAGGCTGAACCTACGGTGATAGCCACAACTGGTTTCAAGGCCAGCGCCGCTACAGACTGAGCCATCTCCTTTCATTTTCAGATTGATAAAATATGCGTTTACACTTACCCAACATTTAGTATCCTGAGCTTTGGCATGGAGCTGAGAGTGGTTGGTAACTCCTGCAAACACAATCACCTCAGCTTCATTATCAGACCATTGACAGTTCAAAAATGTAATAGTCATTTAGCATAAAAGCCAAAGTTTTATTTTCCATCCGTATAAATATATTGAAGCCTGGTATATTTTTGTTTTACTCCCTCAAAGGCTGTAGTAGCATTCCATGCTCATTTGGTCCTCACCTCAATGGAATTGTTGAAGAGATTGAGTATCTCCAGGCTCAGGAAGTTAGCGATTGCAGGCGGCAAAGCTGAAACGCAGGCAAAACAATCAAATTACTTTTCATATCCTCATAATTTTAAATGTTCAGCAATTCATTGGAGTAAAAACAGAGAGTCTATAAACACTATCGGTATTCCAAACTCTTGCAAACTTCACAGCACAGCAAACCATGTTGTAATACAGCTATCTCGCATGAGCTGCAAAAGCCGAGGTTTTGAAGTTCTCGCGACGTACAAAGCATAACAAAGGCCGTGTCTTGCGGATATCTCGCGAGAGCTGCTCATACATATATATACCAAAAAAGTCTATTCATTGGAGTAAAAACTGAGAGTCTATTCCTAAGATTTTTTTCAGAACATTTAACTGTATAATGGCATCAGCAGAGAAACGTCTGCTGATGATATTTTAGAAAGGTTGAACTTGAAGTCTAAAAGAGTTTACTAAGGCCTCCTGCTACTGTATGGTGTTAATAGAATAACGCTGAATCTTCTCTACCTGTGAGTTTGTTGTGGCACAGCGTCAGTCTGGTCAGATTCTGCAACTCCACTGCACAGGTAATAAGCAAATAATGTGTTCATAAATATGCCAGTCACTCCCCTAACCCCCCCCCCCCCCCCCCCCCCCCCCTTGTGCCAAGCAGCACTCAGGCAGTGATCTCTCTTTCTCTCTCTCTCTCTCTCACACACACACACACACACACACACAAAAACACACACACATACTCACACTGTGACACACACACACACAAACTGCATTCCCACCAACTTGATGCAATTAATTTGCACACTGGCACACCTGTGAGTCACACTACGTCATTTAACACGTTCATTCTAAGCCGTGATTCAGGTCAAAGTGATTATTCCAAGCAGTTTTGAAAGAAAAAGATGAATCCGTCATAGTCCTGATACGTAACGCAAGTATTACGATATATAAGCTGCAAGATGCTATTTAAAAACTAATGAGTTTTATGAAAGTCTCCAAGTCACAGTGGGTCACACTTACTCAGGCCTGGAACTTCCAACATGTTGACGATTCCACGATCTCCCAGGTCCAGTTCAGGATTATTCCCATCTCGACTCTCGTCCACAACCTTCTTCAGTTTACTGGACATGATTGCGCTCTAATTGGACCACAAATTTCACAAGAATCTTTCAAAATGGCAAAGGAATTTGGCAGACGAACTTTCCTTCTTTGGGCAATTTTTTGCGGAAGTTCTACCGATTGACCGTTCTTTACCTTCCGCGATTTCCTCTTTTTCGCTTAACTGCTTTCGTTAATCCAAGTTTGTGTAAAGCTTTTGTTTCGGAAAATGTTGCGAAACACAACACAAACCGGTTTTGTTTTCTTTTTATATTGATTTTATTTAAAAATGAAACATGGCATTATTTTGGAACATATTCATTCGCAGTTTAGGTACTACTTGTAGCCAAATGCAGACTGCTACTTCCGGTTGTTATCAGGCGTGTTGATTGAGTAACGAAGCTCGAAATTTGCTGGTCGACTGTCTGCGCTGACTACTGACACGTGTGTTTAAGGTCGGTGGAGACTATGACTCAACTAAATATTGATTTTGTATCATTGTAGATGTGTTGCTGCCATGAATTATGCGTTCGATGACCCCCTCTCTCTCTCTCTCTCTCTCTCTCTCTCTCTCTCTCTCTCTCTCTCTCTCTCTCTCTCTCTCTCTCTCTCAGACGCCCAGACTGCCCAGTGCGTGATCCGTTTGCACAGTAAAGATTGAATAACTTGGTCGAATGATCTTTGTGGGAGCCGGGTTAGGTAATCTTGAACTTTAGCGTGTTAAATTCATAGCTCATAATTCAGAGGCGTTATATGCCCTGTACGTATTTGAAATGAAGCAAGTAAACTGTGACACTACAGGTCGATTAGTGTCTACATACTTTCTGAATACTTTTATAATGAAGTGGGTGAAACCTGATGTGCACATAATATAACTTTTAAAATAACAAATGTTACTTCACTGAGGATTTTACATGGATGCTATAGTCCTACTTGATATCTGAGCAGATCTCGCAAGATATTTGCAAAACATGCTCTTCGTTATGCTTTGACTGTCGCGAGAACTTGAGTGGACTGATCGAGGTAGCCCCAAGGGAAGGCACCCTGACACCGGTCCCAGGGGGCACACCACCAGGGGGCACACCACCAGGGGGCACACCACCAGGGGGCACACCACCAGGGGCACACCACCAGGGGGCACACCACCAGGGGGCACACCACCAGGGGGCACACCACCAGGGGGCACACCACCAGGGGGCACACCACCAGGGGGCACACCACCGGGGGGCACACCACCGGGGGGCACACCACCAGGGGGCACACCACCAGGGGGCACACCACCGGGGGGCACACCACCGGGGGGCACACCACCAGGGGGCACACCACCAGGGGGCACACCACCAGGGGGCACACCACCAGGGGGCACACCACCAGGGGGCACACCACCAGGGGGCACACCACCGGGGGGCACACCACCAGGGGGCACACCACCAGGCTACAGGTCCCCCAGTCCCACACTGACTCCCACAGAACGTTGCTCTTTCCGTCAGCAATCTGCCCATGGAATAACATCCCCTAAGAGGCTGTGTATACGTAGAATAAATCTATCGCTCTTGTTCCCTATTGACGAGAGACGCATATATCATCTCCTAGAACGATGGCAGCAAGTAGTGATCATACGACTACAAACTGGTCAGTGTCGCCTCAACGCCCACATGTTCAGGAAGCTGAAGCTGACCCCATCACCAACCTGTCCCTGTGGTCTGGAAGACCAGACTCCAGAACATGTCTTAATGACATGCCCCCAATTCAAACCAATCAGAGACAAAGTGTGGCCAGCATCAGTCCCTCTCCGCACCAAATTCTATGGGAGCAGACAAGACCTGGAAGCCACGACGTCATTCGTCTAGCTGACTAAACTGATGGTGTGACGGCGAACGCAAGAAGAAGAAGAAGAAGTTCCCTATTGTTCGTCCTGTTTGTATTGTTTTGTCGGGGCCCAGTTGCTGCGCTAGGTAGCGCTGGGTGGTAGGCTAGCCCCTCAGCCCAGGGCATATCTCGAAAAGCAATAGCTTGCCTTCCAACCCACCCATGTTTTTATTTTCATAGGTACACTATCCACTTTATCTTTCACTCTCGGGAAATTAGGCACACCAACAGAGATAGCCATGCCACACGCTTTGCTGACCGGCACGGTTGGCCTAGTGGTAAGGCGTCCGCCCCGTGATCGGGAGGTCATGGGTTCGAACCCCAACCGGGTCATACCTAAGACTTTAAAATTGGCAATCTAGTGGCTGCTCTGCCTGGCGTCTGGCATTATGGGGTTAGTGCTAGGACTGGTTGGTCCGGTGTCAGAATAATGTGACTGGGTGAGACATGAAGCCTGTGCTGCGACTTCTGTCTTGTGTGTTATATGTCAAAGCAGCACCGCCCTGATATGGCCCTTCGTGGTCAGCTGGGCGTTAAGCAAACAAATAAACACGCTTTGCTATGCTTTGAAATTTGCGAGAGCTAAGAATGCCGATAGGGTCTGTAGCTCATGTTTTAGCACAAACATTAACAAGGACAAGCACTCATTCAATCTGTTTGTCTCGCCTATACAGAATGGCCACACTGCAGGAAGTGTGTTCACTATCAGCCCACGACAAGCGAGCGTGGTGCGTAGCATGGAACCCCACAGGCACTCTCCTGGCTTCCTCCGGCGGCGACAAACTCATCAAAGTCTGGGGCAAAGAGGGAGATAACTGGGTGTGCAAATCTATCCTGGCTGACGCCCACACTCGTACAGTTCGCTCCCTTGGATGGTCACCGTGCGGTAACTACCTGGCCAGCGCAAGCTTTGACGCTACAGTGGCTGTCTGGAGCAAGAAGGGCGGAGAGTTTGAGTGCATCGCGACCTTGGAAGGTCATGAGAATGAGGTCAAGGCTGTGACCTGGTCGTGCACTGGCAGCTTGCTGGCTACTTGCAGTCGTGACAAAAGTGTCTGGATTTGGGAAGGTAAGGTAACTGCATACTGTAGAAAATGTTGTATGTTTAGAGATTGTACCTGCAGGAAAATAGCTCAGTCGGTAACAGCGCTAGGTTCAATTAACCAGTCGGCGCTATCAGCGTGAATTCGATCCCCACGTTTGGCGAGAGATTTATTTCCCAGAGACAACTTTGTGCAGACTCTCCTCGGTGGCCGAACACCCCTGTGTGCAGGTATGTGCACGATAAAGAACCCATGTTCACAGTGAAAGTCTCAGGGCTTGGAAACATGAATACAGCAGGGCCTAGCATTGTAAGCCGTTCGGCTTACTTTACGCCGAAATAACATCTCCAGTACGCGGAACTCGATTTGGTGTACGCCGAAATGCAAAAACCTGTTATTAACAAACGGTAAACCCAAACAGTCCCAGCTTTCGTTTTGTGCGCTGTTCGGTTCAATTCTCAATCGGTTTGACAGTTTGCTTGAGCACGCACTTCCTCTGGCATCGCGCGAGCTTGCTTTGTGCCGGTGTTTTGTGGCTCTAGACTTGAAATAATGTCTCGAAGCGACATTGTTGAACCTGGTCAGCCATTCAGTGACAAAGAATCCAGGTATTCCTGGAAGTGGGAATGGCACTTTCAGGCCAAATGACACAAGATTGTCAGTTTTCTTGTTTTCTGTCTGTGTTTTGCTTGTTGGTGAAGGCATAATTTAGTTGCTCAATCTTCTTTGGGGGGGGGGGGGGGGGGGGGGAGGTGTCAAAAGTCGCCAAAAAATCTTCAAATTTTCTATTTTCACAGTTTTTTTCTATTTCACCACTATTTATATTTATATTTCTTCTTTTTTTTCCCCCACATGTGCTTTATCAATACACAGACCCCCGCCTTTGTAAGCTGAACTCGCTTTTTCCAATGCTAGGCCCTGATACAGGCATGCAGGAAAAAAGAAGAAAAAATGGGTAGCGCCGTATACTGTATGGCAGCTTGCTTTCCCCATGAAGAAAGCAGCCCGAATTTCCATGAGGGTAACCTCACAGGACTATATGAAATCTTATCTGATCTTATCTTATCTTTCCATGGTTTCAAATGTATTCACGTATAATGAAACTGCTGTTCCTTAGAATAAGACAAACATTTGGTGTAAGATGTATGCAGCCTTGTCAGCCGAGACACTCAAGAGGTAGAAGTAACCTGCCTCATAATTTGTAATGTGATGAAGTGGGAAATATTTGTAATGTGATTACTCGGCTGTGAAACCCAACTCCTGTGATATGAGAGGGTAAATTTACATAGTGCAATATCATATTTGATTGTATCCCTTTTATGTTTTATGTTTTATGTGTGTCGTCCTATACAATTGTTGTTATAATCGTTTACAGGCAGGCAGGGTGTGCCGAAGAAAAATTTCCATTTTTATGTAATATTTTAATGGACAATAAAGTGCTGTTATTGTTATTGTTATTGTTAATCTGTTCAATTTCTGGAAAGATTTAGCTTATACAATTGGCAGCATCATTAGAAATTTAGTTATCATATCAGTTTTCTTCCTCAGATAAATCAGATTATTTTTTAAGTACATGTTACAACTTCACTTTTGATTCTTTAACAGTCGCTCAATTTTGGTTTAGCCACTTCTGCTATTGTCTGCATTTGAGTTGATTCTTGTGAACAGCTAGGACATATTAAGGCCTCTCGACCTTCAACTTTATTTGACCTTCTGGGGGGAAAAAAATTACAAAACTCAATTTTGCAGACTTGACAACAAGGGGTCAGTTAGCTCGCATGGTTTCGGGCCAATAGAAAGCCATATATGCGCCTGTGTAAATAAAAAACAGAATTTAATCTACAACAAGTCGCGTAAGGCGAAATTACTACATTTAGTCAAGCTGTGGAACTCACAGAATGAAACTGAACGTAGTCCGCCGCTGGTGCAAAAGGCAGTGAAAGTGACGAGCCTGTTTGGCGCTGCAGCGGTTGCGCTGTGCTTCATAGCACGCTTTACTGTACCTCTCTTCGTTTTAACTTTCTGAGCGTGTTTTTAATCCAAACATATCATATCTATATGTTTTTGGAATCAGGAACCGACAAGGAATAAGATGAAATAGATTTTGAATCGATTTCGGAAATTTAATTTTGATCATAATTTTTATATTTGTAATTTTCAGAGATTCTTTTTAATCCAAATATAACATATGTATATGTTTTTGGAATCAGAAAATGACGAAGAATAAGATGAAATTGTTTTTGGATCGTTTAATAAAAACATAATTTTAATTACAAGTTTCCGATTTTTAATGACCAAACTCACTCATTTTTTTTTTTTTTTTTTTTTTTTTTTTTTTGGTCCTCACACCTGTTCCTTGTTCCGGTATTCTCTCACGCCGCCCCGTCCCTGCATTCGCTGCTCCATCCACATCTGAATTTCGTTCCGCTGCCAGACCTGTCGATTTTACAGACGCTCCAGGGAGGGATGTCGGGTCGTTGCGGTAGGCTACCCTCGGAAGTTGACACTGCACTTCTGCTGAGTCACTTCGACGGTGTTCAGTAGTGGGTCTGTCCCGAGCTAACGGACTCAGCCCACTACCTACTATGCCCCCTACTAACGACATTGACTGCTAAGTCGCGGAGCCAGACTAAGTGAGCGTCCCCTCCAGAGAGCAGACCGCCACCACGTCCCTCCGTCGACCCCCCAGAACGTCACACGTTGAAGACTGACAGCAGAAGTACTATTCAGGGAAGGATGGAACAGGAACAATGAGACCAGGGTCACCATGAGAGCTCCGGGCATGAAGGGCCACAAGAGCAAGGACATTTTATAATTTTGGATGATTAATGAGATGAGGATGATTATAATGATGATGCTATGGATTTCCAATTTGGTTTGAGACTACGTGACAGGGCTGCACTCTACGCTTACTGTCATAATATATCCTGGTGTCAACCAGGCCCGAGAACTGCCGCACCTGCGGTGTTGGTCAGGTAAACAGAACCTGAGCACCCTCAAAGTCGCATTCGTTAAGTGAATGACACACGGCTGTGTGAATCCAGCCTTCCCATAGGAACCATAGCACTTCCACTCTGGGTAGGAGCCGACCGTAGCCCGAAAAACCCACATGACCCTGATGGGATTCGAACCCACGACCTCCCGGCCCGCAGCCCGATGCGCTAACCACTGCGCTACGGGGGCCGGTCAAACTCACTCATTAGTTTTTAAGCCACCAAGCTGAAATGCAATACCAAACCCCGGCCTTCGTTGAAGATTGATTTGCCAAAATTTCAATCAATTTAATTGAAAAATGAGGGTGTGACAGTGCCGCCTCAACTTTTACAAAAAGTCGGATATGACGTCATCAAAGGTATTTATCCAAAAAAAGAAAAAAACGTCCGGGGACATCATACCCAGGAACTCTCATGTCAAATTTCATAAAGATCGGCCCAGTAGTTTAGTCTGAATCGCTCTACACACACACACAGACACACACACACACACACACATACACCACGACCCTCGTCTCGATTCCCCCTCTATGTTAAAACATTTAGTCAAAACTTGACTAAATGTAATAAAAAAAGAAAGAACAAAAATACCAACGTACCAACCCGAATTTTCTTGGCCTTGTCATTGGAAACTAACATGATTTTTTGGCCTAAACGTTAACATTGTGATTTGGCCTAAACGTTAACATTGTGTTTTGGCCTAAACGTTAACATTGTGTTTTGGCCTAAACGTTAACATTGTGTTTTGGCCTAAACGTTAACATTGTGTTTTGGCCTAAACGTTAACATTGTGTTTTGGCAGAGACGTACAATGACTGTGTTTTCAGTGACGGACAACGAGGAGTTTGAGTGTGCCAGCGTGCTGTCCGTTCACTCACAGGATGTCAAGCACGTCAGGTGGCACCCACACAAAGAAGTCCTCGCCTCCTGTAGCTATGACGATACTCTCAGGGTGCGTATCTTTCTGATTCAATCTTCTTTTTACAGACATGTGACTGGTTCGAATTTTATCGGAATTCCGATATTTTCCTTAGCTCACAGACCATTCTTGTGATCGATGCAAATTCGTTGAAAAAAAAAAAGGGGGGGGGGTGGTGGTATGAACCGTTCAGCTGAAGCTGTCTGCGTCTGAAGTCAGTGCATTTGCACCCCAGCACTCGCGTGAACCATAGCAGTATCATGGGCCGCGTTTTATTGGCTGATTATCGCCTAGGCCTAATTATTCACCAATGGAGGTTTGCGGGTTGTTGTGATTGGCTGTCGATCTCCAAACGCCGAAGGTGAAAAAGGTAGCATCATGGCGTCTGGATTCCGTGTTGTTTTGTCGGCTGTGAACAAGTGGAAAGCCAACTGGCTGTCAGAAGAAGTGACTGTCATTTTCAACAAGAAATAAAGGCGCCAGCTCATTGGCGACAGTATCGCCAAGATATCCATTCCATATCAGGCCGTGTGCACGTGGTGCGACAACGGCCACTGCGTGGTGAAATATGGACTTGGTGGAAAAAATGTGTTGGTTCTGAAAGTTTTCAAGTAAGTTTTGTGTGTGTGTGATTGTTATAAATTACACTTTTGATTAAAAATGCTAAAACATATTATTCTTGTGGTTTTTATAGCTTTTTAAAAAGGCATGATCTATTTTTTGCTATCAGGAGAGGCCCCAAAATGGCCTATATAATTCTAACATTTATTTTACCCCCTACCGGGGCGTTGCCCCTGGTGGGGTCCAGGGGCCACATAGGCCCCTGGACCCCGGCTTACTTTCCTACTTTTGGAACATTTGCTGGTCTCATGTCTGTTTTACAGTTAGTCAAGTTTGCGTTCAGTTTCATTCTGTGAGTTCGACAGATTGACTAAATGTATTAATTATGATTTATGCGACTTGTTTCTCCTTGTTGTCTTTTTTTTAACGTTTTTTTTATAATTTTTATAATTTTTTTTGTCCTTCTGTTCAAACCTTTGACTGCCGAAAAACATGTTGCAAAAGATGATGAACAATCATAACAATCAAGCTAAAACAAACTGGCACGGTGGCCTAGTGGTAAGGCGTCCGCCCCGTGATCGGGAGGTCGTGATCGGGAGGTCGTGATCGGGAGGTCGTGATCGGGAGGTCGTGGGTTCGAACCCCGGCCGGGTCATACCTAAGACTTTAAAATTGGCAATCTAGTGGCTGCTCCGCCTGGCGTCTGGCATTATGGGGTTAGTGCTAGGACTGGTTGGTCCGGTGTCAGAATAATGTGACTGGGTGAGACATGAAGCCTGTGCTGCGACTTCTGTCTTGTGTGTGGCGCACGTTATATGTCAAAGCAGCACCGCCCTGATATGGCCCTTCGTGGTCGGCTGGGCGTTAAAGCAAACAAACAAACAAAGCTAAAACAACAGTGCCCAACTGAAAAAAATAATATCTATGGGAGACAATCACCTTGTTGGAAACAAGATTGCAATATACAGTGGTTATTTCCCTTGCCAGAGTGCTGATTTTTCTTGATCTCATAAGTTTGAAGGTGATGAAGGGGCCGGGGTTATTTATTCTTTTATGTGGAGTTTTTTCTGTCTGCAGTTGTTCCGAGAAGACAACGACGACTGGTGCTGCTTCTCAACGCTCAAGTCCCACGCGTCCACGGTGTGGAGTCTGACCTTCGACAAGACGGGGTCGCGCATCGCTTCCTGTTCCGACGACAAGACCGTAAAAATCTGGCAAGAGTATGAACCAGGAAACCCCGAAGGCGTGGCCACGAAAGACAATGAGGCAACCTGGAAATGCGTCTGCACCCTCGGGGGGTACCACCAGCGTACCATCTACGACATAGACTGGAGTCACGTCAACGGCGACATCGTCACAGCGGGCGGCGATGACACGATACGCGTGTTCAGAGAGGATGGGGGGTCGGACAAGAACCAGCCAAGCTTCAGCCTGGTGGCGTCGGTGAGGAACGCTCACAGTCAGGATGTCAACAGTGTTATGTGGAATCCTGCCGTGGAGGGTTTGCTGGCGTCGTGTAGTGACGACGGGGTCGTTAAGATCTGGAAGGTGGCTGAACAGGTGTGAACAGTGTTATGTGGAATCCTGCCGTAGAGGGTTTGCTGGCGTCGTGTAGTGACGACGGGGTCGTTAAGATCTGGAAGGTGGCTGAACAGGTGTGAACAGTGTTATGTGGAATCCTGCCGTAGAGGGTTTGCTGGCATCGTGTAGTGACGACGGGGTCGTTAAGATCTGGAAGGTGGCTGAACAGGTGTGAACAGTGTTATGTGGAATCCTGCCGTAGAGGGTTTGCTGGCATCGTGTAGTGACGACGGGGTCGTTAAGATCTGGAAGGTGGGTGAGGAGGTGTGAATAGTGCAAAGAACGCAGTGTTTGCATGAAAGTGAAAAGTATGCAGTGTGCACAGATAGAGTGTGGTACAGTGAAACCCCTCCCATTTAAAACCTAAAAAAATCTGATAAAATGTTGTCTTTAAGAGGAATGCTGAAGGGTAATTACCATTCAGTCAAGCACGGAAGCTAAACACACCAGCGGCGAAGCGATGACAGTTGAGCACCGACAAACGTCCGATTAGCTCTCACTTTCCCAACTCACACGTGTGCACAAACGTACGCGTACGTACACACACACAGCTGACACAGCTGACACACACACACTTACACACACACAGCTGACACACACACTTACACACACACACACACACACACACACACACACACAAACTTACACACACACACGCACACACACGCACACACACACATTAAACAACGCAAATGCACATATAAGTGTGACCAGAATGAAGAAAAGGGAGAGACGGAGACGGAGAGACAAACAGACGGAGAGACAGAGTCACAGACAGAACTCAGAACTTTATTACATAAGGATAAAGGTTTTAGGCTTAGCCTAATCTTCCAACCTGTCCTTGGAACATATACAAAGAATAATTGTAAACGAAAGCAAAGACTGCGCACATACACACACACACACACACACGCACGTATGCACACACACAAACTCACACTCGCTTACACACACACACACACACACACACACACACACACATGCTCGCATACCTACACACATGCACATGCTATCATTTCATGAACAGTATCTCATCAAAGTATTAAACTAATAAAACATCAAAAAATGGTCGAGTATAAACATAAAACAAGTCGCGTAAGGTGAAATTACTACATTTAGTCAAGCTGTGGAACTCACAGAATGAAACTGAACGTAGTCCGCCGCTAGTGCAAAAGGCAGTGAAAGTGACGAGCCTGTTTGGCGCGGTAGCGGTTGCGCTGTGCTTCATAGCACGCTTTACTGTACCTCTCTTCGTTTTAACTTTCTGAGCGTGTTTTTAATCCAAACATATCATATCTATATGTTTTTGGAATCAGGAACCGACAAGGAATAAGATGAAATAGTTTTTAAAACGATTTCGGAAATTTAATTTTGATCATCATTTTTATATTTTTAATTTTCAGAGCTTGTTTTTAATCCAAATATAACATATTTATATGTTTTTGGAATCAGAAAATGACGAAGCATAAGATGAAATTGTTTTTGGATCGTTTAATAAAAACATAATTTTAATTAGAAGTTTCCGATTTTTAATGACCAAACTCACTCATTAGTTTTTAAGCCACCAAGCTGAAATGCAATACCAAACCCCGGGCTTCGTCGAAGATTGCTTTGCCAAAATTTCAATCAATTTGATTGAAAAATGAGGGTGTGACAGTGCCGCCTCAACTTTTACAAAAGGCCGGATATGACGTCATCAAAGGTATTTATCGAAAAAATGAAAAAAAACGTCCGGGGATATCATACCCAGGAACTCTCATGTCAAATTTCATAAAGATCGGCCTAGTATTTTTATCTGAATCGCTCTACACACACACACAGACACACACACACACACATACACCACGACCCTCGTCTCGATTCCCCCCTCTATGTTAAAACATTTAGTCAAGTTTTGACTAAATGTAAAAACAAAACACTTAAGAGCATTGCATACATTATCCGAGTACACAATGGAAACTAGACATCAGGGGCAGTTTATAGTGTGATCAAGACTCCCTCCCTTTAAGACTCCCTCCCTTTAAGACTCCCTCCCTTTAAGACTCCCTCCCTTTAAGACTCCCTCCCTTTAAGACTCACTCCCTTTAAGACTCCATCCCTTTAAGACTCCCTCCCTTTAAGACTCCCTCCCTTTAAGACTCACTCCCTTTAAGACTCACTCCCTTTAAGACTCCCTCCCTTTAAGACTCCCTCCCTTTAAGACTCCCTCCCTTTAAGACCGTGTTTTCTCAGACTTTCTGTTCACAACCTCTGTAAATGTACCCCCATTGTAAGACTCCCTTCTGTGTAAGACCTGATGATATTCTAAGATTTTTGAAGATCTTAACCTTTGCCGGATGCCGCTTTTGACTTCACACTCCCGACGATGCGGGTTTGTCTGAACCCATACATTTGAAAGAGGGTTTTTACCGTTTATTCCTCTAACGACGATGCGGGTTTGTCTGAACCCATACATTTGAAAGAGGGTTTTTACCGTTTATTTCTCTAACGACGGGGTGGGTTCAGGGAAACCCACAGCGCTACTTCAGTGGTTGCATCGAGTTTCTCCCTTCACCGACCTCTTGCAGGGGAGGGAGAGGGGGAGGGAGAGGGGGAGGGAGAGACTGAGAGAGACTGAGAGACTAAGAAAGAGAGAGAGAGAGAGAGACTAAGAAAGAGAGAGAGAGAGACTGACTAAGAAAGAGAGAGAGAGAGACTAAGAAAGAGAGAGAGAGACTAAGAAAGAGAGAGTCTAAGAAAGAGAGTGAGAGACTAAGAAAGAGAGAGAGAGAGACTAAGAAAGAGAGGGAGACTAAGAAAGAGAGAGAGACTAAGAAAGAGAGAAAGAGAGAGACTAAGAAAGAGAGAGAGACTAAGAAAGAGAGAGAGAGAGAGACTAAGAAAGAGAGAGAGAGACTAAGAAAGAGAGAGAGAGAGAGACTAAGAAAGAGAGAGAGAGAGAGAGATACTAAGTTGGATCAATAAAATGTTATGAGTTATGAGAAAGAGAGAGAGAGAGACTAAGAAAGAGAGAGAGAGAGACTAAGAAAGAGAGAGAGAGAGACTAAGAAAGAGAGAGAGAGAGACTAAGAAAGAGAGAGAGAGAGAGACTAAGAGAGAGAAAGAGAGACTAAGAAAGAGAGAGAGACTAAGAGAGAGAGAGAGAGAGACTAAGAAAGAGAGAGAGAGACTAAGAGAGAGAGAGAGAGAGAGACTAAGAAAGAGAGAGAGAGAGAGACTAAGAAAGAGAGAGAGAGAGACTAAAAAAGAGAGAGAGAGACTAAGAAAGAGAGAGAGAGAGAGACTAAGAGAGAGAAAGAGAGACTAAGAAAGAGAGAGAGACTAAGAGAGAGAGAGACTAAGAAAGAGAGAGAGAGACTAAGAAAGAGAGAGAGAGACTCAGAAAGAGAGAGAGACTAAGAAAGAGAGAGAGAGAGAGAGACTAAGAAAGAGAGAGAGAGAGACTAAGAAAGAGAGAGAGAGAGACTAAGAATGAGAGAGAGAGACTAAGAAAGAGAGAGAGACTAAAACAGAGCTAGAGAGAGAGAGAGAGACTAAGAAAGAGAGAGAGAGACTAAGGAAGAGAGAGAGAGAGACTAAAAAAGAGAGAGAGAGACTAAGAAAGAGAGAGAGAGAGAGACTAAGAAAGAGAGAGAGAAAGAGAGACTAAGAAAGAGAGAGAGACTAAGAGAGAGAGAGAGACTAAGAAAGAGAGAGAGAGAGAATAAGAGAGAGAGAGAGAGAGAGAGAGAGACTAAGAAAGAGAGAGAGAGAGACTAAGAAAGAGAGAGAGAGAGACTAAGAAAGAGAGAGAGAGACTAAGAAAGAGAGAGAGCGAGAGACTAAGAAAGAGAGAGAGAGAGACTAAGAGAGAGAGAGAGACTAAGAAAGAGAGAGAGAGAGACTAAGAAAGAGAGAGAGAGAGAGACTAAGAAAGAGAGACAGAGAGAGAGACTAAGAGAGAGACAGAGAGAGAGACTAAGAGAGAGAGACAGAGAGAGAGACAGACAGAGAGAGAGACAGAGACAGACAGTCAGACAGACAGACAGACAGACAGACAGAGCAACTGACAACAGACATACAGACAGAGAGATACGGACAGACAGACAGAGAGACAGACAGTCTCTTGGAGACAAACAGGCAGACAGACACTGTTCCGCCGCTTTGGTAATTATGGGTGTAGCAGAACCCGCGCCGTCGGCAGAGGGATAGTTACAATCACTACTACTCTTTAAAAGTATGGGTATGTGTGAACCCGCGCCATCGGTAGTGTTTATGTAAATTATCATAATCAATTAATTCTGATGTTTTGTCATGTACACACTAAAAATTTGCAGACAGAGAGCAAATTAGGTGTGTGAGAGATACTTAAAATTTCAAAACGATACCTTTAATGGTTCCAGAGTTACAATGATTTTAGTGTGTCTCTGGGTACAGGTGAACCCAGGAAGCACGGCAAAGGTTAAACGGGGGGTTCTACTGTATTCTAATGATTGTTGAAGGAAAAAGTGTGAGTGATCTTTGTGAGGAAATATAAATGCACCATTTGATTAAAAACTTGACAAAATAGATTCAAATGTAAGAGAATGTATCCTGCTATTATATTATACCTATTATTTGTGATGTTGAAGGACATTTGACAATGTGATGGCTGTTTTATCATTTCAAATACTGTACAAGTTTGGTATTATTGAATGGACGTGTTAACCTTCGTGGTTGAAAACGACGTTAAACACCAAATAAATAGATAAATAAATAAATGGACGTGTATGTAAATTTACTGGAGCTGTTGAAATGTGTACGCTGAAAAAATTGAAAGTAAAACCATTGTTTCGATTTGAGAATTTGTTTGTGGTGTGTGTGTGTGTGTGTGTAAGTGAGTGTGTGTGTGTGTGAGAGAAAGAGAGAGAGAGAGAGAGAGAGAGAGGGAAATGGATGGACGTGTAATTACAGTAATAAGTGAATTGATATGTACAATTATCAGATGAATGAAATCGTAATGTTTTAGGACGACACACACACAAAATTGTATACAAGAGAAAAAATGCAAATAAGTGAGGTAAGAAGAGAAAGAGAAGTGCTGCTAAACAGTGAAATATAAACATGAAATCAAAGCTTGGAAGGACTAAATATCGATAAAACTAATGCACAGATCGTACACACACACACACATACGCATGCATACACACACATACGCAAGCATGCACACACATACGCACGCAAGCAAACACAGACACACACAAACACTAACATACACACTCAATAACATAAACACATACACACACACTTACACTAACACACACACATACACACCGTGACACACACACACACACGTCTCTTTGAAATATCCTATCCGCAGTTGATCAGAGCTGCCCTCGCACAACCGTGATAGATAAAATCTAGGACAACAAACAACAACAACAAACAACAACAACACGCTACAAACAAACAAGAGCATACGTATTCATTTTATGAGAAAGCCGGCCCACGGTGCAACGCGGTAAATGGAATGCATTGCATGTCAGATGCAAGTTCACGGTTTAATCAAGTCCGTTGCAGATTTTCTCCGATGCAAACACTTCCAGTTTTCTTTGGGCGTCACTGGACTCCGCTGTGAAGGATAGAATAGAAGCCACTTAATAAATTTATTACGCGTCAAATTGCAACAATGTCCATAAACTGGAACACCCCGCCACGTTAGAGAAGATACCCATGTTTATTTGTTGTGTTAATTTTCAGCACTTTGTTCGGGTGGAGCTGCAATAACTTTATGATAATAATAATGCAAAGATAATGACAGCTTATATAGCGCGAACCACAGTAATCTATGTTCTCGGCCGCGCTGCCACATATTAACAATGCATAAGAACATAGACTACTATTTAACATAACATAACATCAAATACATTATATAAACAAATAATTATGGAAAAAATAACCAAAACAAGCCTTCACGTTTTCACCAATATTTCGGCCTCGTGGCCTTCGTCAGGGTGTTCTATAATACAATAATATTGTCCTGTCGTGAACACAGTAGAACCACACTTTTAAGACCTTTGAAAAACCTGAGAAAATCGGGTTTGAAAATGTGGGCTACTTTACAGATGTCAAGTGGAACAGACTGAAAATCTCAGTGAAAAACTAAGGCCTCAAAATGAAGTCTTAATGGGCGGGGTTAAAGAGGAGTGGGGGGGGGGGGAGGTGGGAGAGGGGGGTCAACTAGTGACAAGGGTGACGTTACGTCCCGACTCGCCCCTTCCTAACTCGCTCTCTCCCATCTCGCCCCCAATTATCTGAGGTTTTGCCAGAGAGGCGATTCGCCCCCGCTCGTAAAAATCCGTCTCTGTTTTTCACACGCACGCACACACACACACACACACACACACACACACACACACACACACACACACACACACACACACACACACACACACACACTGACATATCTGCTTAAAAGTCACTGTTGATATGAAATATATTACAGTGATTACAGTGATTAGAGCTTCGCAAATATGCCAGACGCATATCAGGTAAACTAAAGTAAAACTCATATAAACGTGTCTTTTATGTATACCTTGTTTTGCATAAGAAACGTCAATAATCAACTTCATCATCGTATCAGTGATTAATGTTGGTCCTTTTGTACAATGAAAAATTTAACATAATGAGTTTTTCTGCACCTCGAGTAAATGAGAAAGCATGTGTACAAACAGAAAACACACAGATACCATGTTTGTTGTCACGTGTTTATTGATTGATTAACATTTAAAATTTAAAACAAAAATTAAAAACTTCATCGCATGGGATACACGGGGGCGAGTTGCCACGGCCTTGGTAGATTGAAAGGCAGTAGACCGTGAAGTCGGCTACTACAAAGCGGGGGCGAGATAGGAGGTACCTGTCTGTGTGTGTGTGTGTGTGTGTGTCTGTCTGTCTGTGGTCGCCATACCTCAGAGATGGCAAAAGATAAGCACAAGATATTTTGCAAGCACACTGCCCTGGACCCACAAATGTGCACCTGGGTTTTAGTTTCTCCAGACATTGTTTCCTTCCTCGGATAATTACCTTCCCCATCTATCAATACAGTCTATATAGTGCAAGGGAGGTAAGTCATGCTTTGTCACCCACGGAAGGGAGGTAACTCTCATCAAACCAATATACCGTGTCATTCTCAAGGGTTACCCCGCCCGCTATCATCCCGCCGCCCCCCCCCCCCCCCCCCCACACACACACACACACACACTAACCCTGCCCCCTGCTCCCCCTCCCTGCCTTCCAGATCATCGCGAATAATGTTTACGAAGCGATCGCCACAGTGAAAGATCACGAAAATTTACAGATTTCTCTCCCCTGTTCAAAAAGGTATGATGCGCTCACTCATGAGGTATGCGTGCTTTGATCAGACGGTAACTACAGTGGGTGTGAGAAGGGGTAAACAAATCACGAAGAACACGTTGAACCAAATAGAAACTTGCCTTGCCTATACATCCAAATGTATGAGCTCACACTGTCATTTTTCTTATCCACATTGGAATAAGATTCGAGAGGTTTCTGAGAGAGGGGAGAGCAGAAACACCCGGGCGAAGCCGGGCCTGACTGCTAGTAAACAAATAATTCAAATAATAATGCACGCTTGATAGAACCCCACACACTTACATACACCCGGCAGGCACCGGCCGCGCACTGGCGCACATCAGTTTATACACTGCACACAAATACACTCACACGCACGCCGACTGACGCACACATACACACACACACACACACACACACACAGACACACACATGCACACACACACTGACTCTCACACACACGCACACACACACACACACACACACACACACACACACACAAACACACACACACTGACCGTGGCACACACACACACTGACTCACTGACACACACACACTGCGGACACCGTCACACACACACACACTAGCCTCAGGAATATGATAAATAATAATTATCCAAAAAAATGATAGCTAATAAAGTAGCGTTAAAGATCCGTGCTCTCCGCGCTTTACATCATACAATCATGGCAAAAACACGCTAAGTCAAAAATGAAAACATACGAATCTTAACATCGCAACGGAACAACAAACTTACAGCAACACAACAATAATAATTGAAAAACAATTAAAAAACATTCAGATGCTTTTAAGCAAATCATTGGAAATCCATGTTTCTGCATCCGTAGGTAGAATGTGGATGGGTATGGCCTGTATCCAAACCACAGTTTTACTCATGACTGACTATTAGGGTTTAACGTCCTCTTAGACCAGTTGGCCTATATTGGGACAGGTATTGGTAATATGCTGAAGATATGGTGTGATACTTTGACTCGAACAAGCCCGCTGTGGCTGTCTTCTTCGACACACCAGCATTGGGTTTATGTCGTCAAAGTATCGAAATACGATCATGATAATCAGAGACGAGAGATGGTGCATGCGTGTCTTCATGTTTTCCAAGCCCTGAGACTTTCGCTGTGAACTTGGGATCTTTTTCGTGCGCATGTGTGCACACGGGGGTGTTCGGACACCGAAGAGAGTCTGCACAAAGTTTTACTCATTCATACAAGATGGTAAATGAGCAAAATCCTGCAACTGGCTCATCCAAAAGGAAGATAATTTAGTGTGTCATCAAACTGACAGTTAAACTCTCTTCGGTCAGGTGTCGCGACCGGTGTAACACGAGAAAATTACTCCCACGAGATTTTTACTCCGGAGTAAAAAATTCGTACGAAAATGTTACTCCCTTTACGAAAAAAATACTCCCCCCTTACACGAGAAAATTATTCCCCACGACAGATGAGTTCCGAGTAAACATTTCGTACAAAAATGTTACTCCACTGACGAATAAAATAACGAATAAATTACTTCACCCTAACACGAGCAATTTAACTTCATATGCCAGGTGTACACAATTTTTACTCCCTTGTCCCCTGTTAGTCTTGGTGGTGGAAGGGGTGGAGGGAGGGTAGCGCGACATTCGTTTGCGCGAGATCACATATTGGCATTATGGCCTTCAATTCGCCCGCATCCCATTTGCGCGTACGAGATTTGTACTGGAAGTAAAAAAAAATGGGGAGTAAAAATTTCGTGGAGGGAGTAATTTTTTCGTGCCTTATTGGGGAGTTCTTTTCTCGTACGAAAAATTTACTCGGAGTAAGAATTTCGTACGGAATTTGTACTCCGGAGTAAATTTTTCGTGGAGTAAAAATAATATTTCGTGTTACACCGGCGTTGATTTTGTATCTGCCCCTCCTACTTCCCGTCCGAAGCAGGTTGGTGGGGTTATTAGCTGATAGACAGATTTTCGTTTGTAGTGAAACATTGGTCCAAAAACACAAAATTCAAATGTAAATTTCCAATGACAAGGTCAAAACAAACTAGGGTCAGCAGGTAGGTTACTTTATTTATTTATCTTTTTTTTTATATTGAAGTTTGCTTTTTATTTACATGTGGATTTTTTTATCGGCCAGAAATCGTGCGACCTGTGTAACCCGGATGTTGGAGAAGAGTAACTTCCCTTGCAGAGTCTGCAAAATCAAGTTTTGACCAAAACATTTGTTTCAAATGAAAAAAAAATAAATCAAGTGTTGTCATAATTTTTTTCGCAGGATCGAAAAGTGTCTAGGGCCAGGAGGGAAAATAGGGTTTCTCGGAGAATCGGAAAGATTGATTATTTTTCTTGGCCTAAACGTTCTCTCCAGACGGGCGGACCAATGTGGGACATGCTATGGTTACTGATTCGCTGCAGAATGGTAGTGGTGAGAAAATGAAAGTTTTACGCCCTCACGGCAAAGCCATTAGGGGCATGTTACACGGGAAAACCCGGCAATGGTAGTGGTGGTCGACATTACGCTTAGATACCCCTGCTATTCTCAGAACCAAGAGTGGTGGTGGTCAGGGTTGTGTGGGGAGTGGAGGGGGGGGGGGGTTGGGGTGTATGAGGTAGATAACCGGATTAACTCGGTTTTGTTGTTGTATGTGTATCTGTTTTGTTATGTGTGTTTCCGTTTTGTGGTGTGTATTCAGTCGACATTTTTGTTGTTGCAAGCCCTAGCTCGTGGAGGTTTCATTTAGGATGGGGGGTTCAGGGTCTTGGGAGGGGCGGGGTGTATTAGGTAGGATGATAACCGGATTAACTCGGTTTTGTTGTTGTTGTTGTTGTTGTATGTGTGTCTGTTTTGCTATTTGTGTTTCCGTTTTCTGCTATTTATTCAATCTTGTTGGTGGGGCAGGCCCTATCGCAGAGTCTGTGTGTTGATTGAGTTCACCTTCACAATTTTATGTGGAGAGGTTTTTGTGTGAGTGTGTTACCTCCCCTGTGCGTTTGTTTCGGTCACTTTCAGAATTGGATGTGGAGAGATTTTTGTGTGGGTTTAATTATTTTATGCAATGATTAATAACTAGACATGGCGAGCGGTTGAATATTTTGAGGGGATGGATGTGTGTGTGTGTGTGTGTGTGTGTGTGTGAGTGTGTGTGATTGTGTGTGTGTGAGTGTGTGTGTGTGTGTGCACCTGTGTGTGTGTGTGTGATTGTGTGTGTGCACCTGTGACCTGTGTGTGTGTGTGTGTATGTGTGTGTGTGTGTGAGTGTGTGTGTGAGTGTGCACCTGTGTGTGTGTGTGTGTGTGTGTGTGAGTGTGTGTGAGTGTTATTGTGTGTGTGTGTGCACCTGTGTGTGTGTGTGTGTGTGTGTTATTGTGTGTGTGTGTGCACCTGTGTGTGTGTGCACCTGTGTGTGTGTGTGTGTGTGTGTGTGTGTGTGAGTGTGTGTGATTGTGTGTGTGTGTGTGTGTGTGTGTGTGTGACCTCCTCATCTTCCCGTGAGACTTCCTTGATCCATGCAGGTTGGTGGAGTTATTAGCTGATTACAATGACAAGGCTTAAACAAATTAGGGTAGGTAGGTAGATTACTTTATTTATTGATGGCTTTTTTTTATTTGAGTTTTTATAAATGTATTTACACGTGGCTTTTTATTGGCCGGAAATCGTGCGAGCTGTGTGCCCTGGATGTCTGAGAAAAGTAGCATTCCTTGCAAACTCTGCAAAATCAATTTTTGTCATATCTATTTATTTTTCGAAGGAAAAAAACAGTGTTGTTATATTTTTGTTTTGCTTTCCAAGGACAAAACAAAAATCAAGTTTTGACATATTTTTTTCCCGAATGATCAAAAAGGGTCAGTCGGGAGGAAAAATAGAGTTGGTTGGGGAATCGGAAAGATTCCTTATTTTTCTTGGTCTGGACGAGCTGACCCATGTGGAACAAGCAATAGGTATTCGCTGTTAAAAGGAAGTGGTGGTCGACATTACGCTTATATACCCCTGCTATTCTCAGAGCCAAGAGTAGTGGTGGTCGACATTACGCTTATATACCCCTGCTATTCTCAGAGCCAAGAGTAGTGGTGGTCGACATTACGCTTATATACCCCTGCTATTCTCAGAGCCAAGAGGTCGTGGCAGGGAAGGGGGGTGGGGGTGGTCGGGGATGGGGGGTTCAGGGTCTTGGGAGGGGCGGGGTGTATTAGGTAGGATAACCGGATTAACTCGGTTTTGTTGTTGTTGTTGTTGTTGTATGTGTGTCTGTTTTGCTATTTGTGTTTCCGTTTTCTGCTATTGATTCAATCTTGTTGGTGGGGCAGGCCCTAGCGCAGAGTCTGCGTGTTTATTGTGTTCACCTTCACAATTTTATGTGGAGAGGTTTTTGTGTGAGTGTGTTAAATTATGTTATGCTATGTTAATTACCAGACCTGGCGGGCGATTGGATGGAGGTGGGATGGGTGGTGGTGGTGGGGGGGGGAGGTGGGAGTTTACCTCCCCTTGGAAAACGTGACATATTTTAAGTTATAGTCAAAGCTTGGGTGTGTCCTCTTCCTGTTCGGTGTGGCTGGGTTTTTTATTTTTATTCTTTTTTGGGGGGGAAAAGTGGCCTTTGAGATATGCTTTCATCAAACAGTGTATAGCAATCCTCCCTCTCTCTCGTCGCATGTGTAAACAGCGAGCCATCCTGTTCGTTATACAAACCCGTTTTGTATCATCACGCCTTCGTGGGATTCAAATTTAAAAGACGTGTACATGGGAGTTTGGGGTTCTTATTTGTCGGTGTGTTTGTTTTCAGTCTACAGCGCAGAAAACGCATGTACATCGGCTCTTTTCAAATTCTCGCGGCTCCTGGTATTGGCGTATTTTTCTTTCTTTCTTTTTTTCTTTCTTTTATTCTTTCTTTTATTCATTCTTTCTTTCTTTCATTTTGTCTTAATTTCTTTCTTTCTTTCTTTGCGTTGTGTAAGCGTGAAAATTGCAAATCGTTTACTCGCGAAATGATGACAGCGCGGATTGTCACGTGTTTAATAATAGGCATGTGTATGGTGTCACGCGTCATCGCTGACGTTTGACTTTTGTCCGTTTGTTCCTGAACGTGACGTTGTTGAGAAATGCGTGAGAACCCGTGATTGTTCCATTACCATCGCAGCAGGAATTCAAAAACAGATACACTGTGCTGCCAACGTTCCTAATTTCAGAATAAAAGTGTGAGTTTAGAGGGAGCGGTTAGCGACAATAAACTCTATTTAAACGAGACAGATATGCGGGAAAGGGGGGGGTGTAGAGGTAATGCAGGGGAAAGTGATAGCAAGTCCCGTGGGAACGAATGCGGGAAATGGAAGAGGGTTGAAGGGCAGGGGGGAGGTGATGAGTGAAGGAGAGCCATCTGGAATGAAACAATGGTAACCGATAAGGGGGAGTCCGAGAGAGAGCGAGTACCGAAGAATTTATTTGACAGAATAAAAACCAAAAAAACCCAAGAATGGTTTGTTATTGGAACGTTAATTGTAGATAATTATTTGTTGTGTTGTGTCAAACATCTATCGGAGCAGGGCGTGAGGTAGAGTTTTGACCGGTGTAACACGAGAAAATTACTCCCACGAGATATTTACTCCGGAGTAAAAATTTCGTACGAAAATGTTACTCCCTTTACGAAAAAAGCACTCCCCCATCACACGAGAAAATTACTCCCCACGACAGGTGAGTTCTGAGTAAACATTTCGTACACAAATGTTACTCCCCTGACGAATAAAAAACGAATAAATTACTTCACCCTAACACGAGCAATTTAACTTCCCATGCCAGGTGTACGAAATTGTTACTCCCTTGTCCCCTGTTAGTCTTGGTGGTGGAAGGGGTGGAGGGAGGGTAGCGCGACATTCGTTTGCGCGAGATCACATATTGGCACTATCCCTTCGCCCGCATCCCATTTTCGCGTACGAGATTTTTACTGGAAGTAAAAAAAATAGGGAGTAAATATTTCGTGGAGAGAGTAATTTTTTCGTGCCTTTGGGAGTTCTTTTCTCGTACGAAAAATTTACTCGGAGTAAGAATTTCATGTTACACCGGGCCCTACGTCACAACCGCCAAGCTTGGAAACCTCTTTATGTAGCCAATTCGACCCAAGAGGACGTTTGATTTAGAACGAACAACGAACTTCAAATTACGATATTTTGGTAATATTTCTTTCTGTCTCTGAATGTCTGTACAGCTCTGTCTGTCTCATTCTGTCTGTCTGGCTCTGTCTGTCTGTCTGGCTGTCTGGCTCTGTCTGTCTGTCTGGCTCTGTCTGTCTGTCTGGCTCTGTCTGTCTGGCTCTGTCTGTCTGGCTCTGTCTGTCTGGCTCTGTCTGTCTGTGTCTGTCTGTCTGTCTGTCTGTCTGTCTGTCTGTCTGTCTCTCTCTCTTTCTCTCTCTCTCTCTCTCTCTCTCTCTCTCTCTCTCTCTCTCTCTCTCTCTCTCTCTTTGGTAATAAAGTTCAGTTTCACTGAGTTTCAGTTTCTCTCTCTCTCCGAGGTCCTCCAGGACCTGTCCCTCCCTAGCGGTGTGTGACGATAACCGCCACTCCTCCGTGTCTGGAAGCTCCCACCCTTATATACCGCTCCTATTCTTAGACACAGGACTTCGGGGTGGGTAGGGGGTCGTCCGCGGATGGAAGGGGGGCAAGGGGGAGGGACCTTGAGGAGGGTGAAGAATTGGCAATAGGGGAAGGAGTGCAGTAGTTGACATTGTCCAGACAAACAGAAGGAGCTGTATAAGGTCGAGAGAAAGGGGAACAGAATGGAAAAGGTAAACGAAAAAAAAAAGAGAAAACCAAAAAAGGGTCACTGGTCGTCACCCGTGCATACCGACTGAGCGCCTGCGGTAGGCGGCGACTTTCAAGTCATGACTTCGCTGAAGTCGGCGTGTACTTTCGACGTCACTCATACATAACACCCCAGATCACGCCCTCCCGCAGACTTTCGTCACGGGGCCATGATTTGGCATACTGTCCCTGAACTGCGGGGAGCGACTTGCCTGTGTTGATCAGTCACAAGTGTGTGTGTGATGATCATGGCAGGTTGTCGTGTTCTTAATAATAATAATAATAATAATAATAATAATAATAATAATAATAATAATGGACATTTGCTATACCGCATAATCATATATATGCTCAATGCGCTTTACAATAACTAGAATTAACATAACTAATAATAAAACCATACACAATGAACAAGACCAAGCAAACAGGGTAAAGACAAAACAAAGTCATACAAGCAAAGCCATACAAGCAAAATTAATACCGAAATCCATGCAAACAATACTCAAAACTCAAA
The DNA here is from genome assembly GCF_037325665.1 of Littorina saxatilis. Lineage (NCBI taxonomy): Eukaryota > Metazoa > Mollusca > Gastropoda > Littorinimorpha > Littorinidae > Littorina > Littorina saxatilis. Next base: position 43,661,412 of record NC_090258.1, on the reverse strand, counting down.
AACATGACAAAGCAACGAAATGAGAAAAAGCCATATATATACATACAAATTCAACAACATGGACACACGTGTTTTCTGTCTGTCTGTCTGTCTGTCTGTGTGTCTGTCTGTCTGTCTGTCTGTCTGTCTGCCTGTGTCTGTCTGTCTGTCTGTCTCTCTCTGTCTGTCTGTCTGTCTGTCTCTCTCTCTCTCTCTCTCTCTCTTTCTCTCTCTCTCTCTGGTAATAAAGTTCAGTTTCACTGAGTTTCAGTTTCAGTTTCCCTCTCTCTCCGAGGTCCTCCAGGACCTGTCCCTCCCTAGCGGTGTGTGACGATAACCGCCACTCCTCCGTGTCCAGGAACTAGAAGGTCTGGAAGCTCCCACCCTTATATACCCCTCCTATTCTTAGACACAGGACTTCGGGGTGGGTAGGGGGTGGTCTGCGGATGGAAGGGGGGCAAGGGGGAGGGACCTTGAGGAGGGTGAAGAATTGGTAATAGGGGGCCTAGGGGAAGGAATGCGGTAGTTGACATTGTCCAGACAAACAGAAGGAGCTGTGTAAGGTCGAGAAAAAAAGGAACGGAATGGAAAAGGTAAACGAAAAAAAAAGAGAGAAAAAAAAAAGGGTCAGGTGCCAGGTGCAGGTAGGCCGGACCAGAATTCAGGTGAGCGTGAAGAAGGAGGGAGGGGAGGGGAGGGTGGAGGGGGGCGGTGGGGTGGGCTGCTGCTTGTCCTTTCGTCAGATCACGCCCTCCCGCGCCGGCTTTCGTCACGGGGCCATGATTTGGCCTACTGTCCCTGAACTGCGGGGAGCGACTTGCCTGTGTTGATCAGTCACAAGTGTTTGTGTGATGATCATGGCAGGTTGTCGTGTTCTTCTGTTTTTCTGTCTGCCTGTCTGTCTGTCTGTCTGTCTGTATGCCTGTCTGTCTGTATGTCAGTCTGTTTTTCTGTATGTCTGTCTGTCTGTGTGTGTGTGTGTGTGTGTGTCTGTGTGCCTGTCTGTGTGTCTGTCTGTGTGTCTGTGTGTCTGTCTGTGTGTCTGTCTGTGTGTGTGTCTGTCTGTGTGTCTGTCTGTCTGTCTGCCTGTCTGTCTGTCTGTCTGCCTGTGTGAGTGTCTGTGTGTGTCTGTCTGTCTGTCTGTCTGTCTGTGTGGGACCGCCACGGTAGCCGGATATTGGTCTAGTTTGATACCTGAAGATAAGAAGTCCAGTCCCTTGATTGGTCTAGTTTAATACCTGAAGATAAGAAGTCCAGTCCCTTGATTGGTCTAGTTTGATACCTGAAGATAAGAAGTCCAGTCCCTTGATTGGTCTAGTTTAATACCTGAAGATAAGAAGTCCAGTCCCTTGATTGGTCTAGTTTGATACCTGAAGATAAGAAGTCCAGTCCCTTGTTTGGTCTAGTTTAATACCTGAAGATAAGAAGTCCAGTCCCTTGATTGGTCTAGTTTGATACCTGAGGATAAGAAGTCCAGTCCCTTGATTGGTCTAGTTTGATACCTGAAGATAAGAAGTCCAGTCCCTTGATTGGTCTTGTTTGATACCTGAAGATAAGAAGTCCAGTCCCTTGATTGGTCTAGTTTGATACCTGAAGATAAGAAGTCCAGTCCCTTGATTGGTCTAGTTTGATACCTGAAGATAAGAAGTCCAGTCCCTTGCTTTGGTCGTCGCTGGTTTGACCTCTTTTTATCCATAAAGTGTCAATGATGGTCCTTGTGGACTTAGGCTACCAACCGGAAGAAGAAGAAAAAGAAGTCTGTCTGTCTGTCTGTCTGTCTGAAAATTCAGTGCCAACGCTTCGTGCAGCGAGCTTCGTGAAGTAGACTTCGCGAGGTTGTTTTCACCCATTTGATATCAGGCTGTACGGTGTTTTGCCAAAAAGAGTCCCTGTCCACAATTTAACCCACTGTACCCAGCAAACAATTTTACGTTGTATTCACGTTATATTCACGTTGGGTTACGTTGGGTTTACGTTGCGTTTCAACGTTTTTTTACGTAGATTTGTATGGACGAAATCACGTGGGAATAACGTTGGAAAACAACGTTGCATTTTACGTGACACCAACGTGAATGCAACGTGAATTATTGGTGGAAGTGGATTGTTCGTAAAAACATTACGTGAATTTTACGTTGTCACAACGTGAATTTTTGGTTGTGGTTGTGGTTTGGTTGAAATTGCGTTGCATTTTTACGTAATGTCCACGTGAATGGAACGTAAATTTTAGGTCAAAATTTAGATCAAAAATTACGTGAATTCTACGTTGACACAACGTAAAAGTTGTGTTTTGGTGCATTTTTCCTGATAAAATTGACGTGAATTACACGTCGACACAACGTGAATTTTTGGTTGTGGTTGTGGTTTGGTTTGATTTCGACGTGAATGCAACGTTGAGAGTGAATGTAGGTTTTGGTAAATGTATACACGCACACACACCAACTTTCACACTCAGTCACAGATCATAAGGACTATTATATGTAACACCATAAACTCAAGATACGATCAACAATTTTATTTCATAACAAAAACATGCATATTATGTTGCGGAGAAACTAAAAATGCACGCAGCTTTGCAGGGCAACAGCACAGCATATTCAATCGATTTCATTCTTTGTCCTGGTGGTCCTCTTCTCCCAGGCAGTCCTCTGTGCGCCTCTTTGATGCTGGTCGCTAAACAAAGCAAAGACAGCACATTGATATTAGTGACACCAGAGCCTCCATAATGTCTGGAGTAGAAATACACATCTTTTCAACTTAGGTCACTTTTTAGTAACTTTCCACTGCCTACTATGTCTCTGGCCTACTGCCAACTGAGTGTTGACACTACATGTATTTCTTTTTAATATATGAAATGAAGCATTATGTCCCTTCTTCGAGCCTTGTTGTGTCAGATTTAGGCCGCAAGCAGTGTGTATTCCTTCCATAAGAAATGAAGTATTTCAAACGAAAATTGATCGTTTCAGAACAGTTTGGAGGTATTTTATTTGTATTTGCATCATTAAGACATTTGACCTGGAAGGGAAACTGTCTTTAATCTGTGTACAAGAATTAAATGTTTGTAATTGTCCAAACACAAATAACATCCGTTACTGCTATATATATATATATACATATACGAATCACACACACTCACACACAAACTCACACTAGCGCGTCACCTTATTCCCACTACTATGAGTTATACACAACTACAATAAGCGATAAACGTTTCATATGCTGATCAGGATGCAATGAACTTTGACACGCTCCAATTAAAGCCCATTATAGGGGCCGGTGTCCGTCTCTCTCCTTGAGGATAAAAGGGCTCACAGTCTTTTCAACATTGTTATCAAAATCAAAGTCTTTCGGTAACCTGGAAAGCTCCTCGGAGCTAGTACTGTCTCAATTATCCACCGATCGCCGTAGGTCGAAGTTGAAGACTATCAAGTGTATGCATGTTGTAGAGGTGGAAGGTGCACAGAAAATGGAAGCAATCATTACAATCAAACTTTGTTTCCTGATTCCAAAAACATATAGATATGATATGTTTGAATTAAAAACACGCTCAGAAAGTTAAAACGAAGAGAGGTACAGAAAAGCGTGCTATGCAGCACAGCGAAACCACTACAGCGCTGAACAGGCTCGTCAGTTTCACTCCGTTTTGCACAAGCGGCGGACTACGGTCATTGTGAAAAAATGCAGTGCGTTCAGTTTCATTCTGTGAGTTCGACTGAGCTTGACTAAATGTTGTATTTTCGTCTTACGCGACTTGTTTTCTAACCTTCATCTGTCCGACACGTGCGATCTCACTTTTTCAGTGAGTTATTTTTTCCCTCTAACATCTGGTTGCCAGACTTCCGTCAAACTCTTGTCAAATGTCACACTGTGATTCTCACGTATCTGATCGCTTCTTTAAGAGCACTTGACAGTGTCCAGTCAATCACTTCTTTCAGACGGGTCATAAAATTGCAAAGGCTCCTGATTGCCCCGCTCCTGTACGCTTCGTTGGGAAAAGTCGAAGAGGCTAGCGGAAAACTTTGGGGGGAGGGTCTATGGGGGGGGGGGGGGGGGGGGGGGAAGGGGGATCTTAGATTGAGAGGAGACAGAATGCATGGAACGGAACTTTTATGAATCGTTTTGTAGTTTTTGTGTCTGGGGCATGTAAACAAAACAAAAATGAGCAACATTCTGAGAGAAAAACGGGAGCTTTATCAAAGCAAATTTGTTTTACAGTTGTTGTGATTATTTAACGACAAGAGGAGACACAATACAATTTTTTTATACTTTTGATTTCTAAGAGCTAAAATCAATTACGCAGATATATTATAAGTCTACAAAGCCATGACGGTGCCAAAATAGCATGATAGCATTTTTGAATATTTCACTAATCAGAGCAGCAGAATTCTAACTTCATTATATAAAATCAATCTAATCAATGAATTTAGTAAGCACTGATCATTAAAAAATCTCACAACTTAAGAACATCATACCTCTGCATAAATTACGCTTATGCAGTATGTTTCTTACGATTAATGCAAACACTTTTTTTTTCGCAGAGCAGGGACCCGGCATTGATACCGTCACCTGAAAATCAGTGGCTGTGTTGTAAGACAATGTAATTTTTGTAATTGACAATGACTTGAAAAGGCACGTGTCCTAAGCATATAGGAAAGGTAATACATGTACACTCAACCGTGTCTTTTGCACACTGCTATCTGACAAATTATTTAGAGCGGTCATCAGAAGCAGGCGACGATAGTCGATCGAGTGATTTATTACCCACGGGGGGTTGAGGCTGCAGACAATTAACTGTGAACTGAGAAGGGGTAAGCGGTGGGGGCGGAGGGGGGGGGGGTAAAAGAGTGGGGTGACAGGCATAAAATAATGAAAACTTGTTATGGTCCGACTTTGGGTTTGGTGTGTGTTGGCTACGCTTAAGGCTCAAGTAGACTCACGTTCATAAGGGGGTGGGTAAATCAACATGGTCGGCAATTTTATGATCCAGGTCGACAAAAGACAGTCAAGTGTGTAATTAGCCAATCAGTCAGATGACATCAAGGTGTAAAGTTCTGAATTCTTCTCATACCACCGTTCCGACCTCATCTCTCGGACAAAAGTTGGACAACCAAGTTTTGGAAGAAATTTTCTTTGAGTGACATCACAGGTTTCTGGAAAGCAAGGATTTGGGACAAAAGAAAGAATAACTGACACTATGACACACACACACACACACACACACACACACACACACACACACACACACACACACACACACACACACACAAACACACACACAGGCACGAACTCAAACAAACACACTGGCACACCACACACACTGACACCACACACACACACACACACCGACACCACACACACACACACACACTCACACTCACACTCACGCACGAACACATTCATACAAACTTGCGCGCGCGCGCACTGATTTCTAAACAACAACAACAAGAAGCAGTGAACGATGCATGCTAATCATGAGGCAAGAAATGAATGTGGCAAGTTTGATTCAACTTTGACCCGCTCTAAATCCCACGTTGTACACAGGAGCGGTGTCCGTCTGTCTCCCTGAGGATGAAAGGGCTCACAGTTTCCAAAAGTTGTGATCAAAATCAAAGTCTTTCAGTAACCTGGAAAGCTACTTAGAGTGCTGTCTCAATTATCCCCCTATCGCCGTAGGTCGAAGTTGAGGACTATCAAGTGTATAGGAAGGGGTAGGGGGAGGGTGGAAGGGAATTGTTACGACACGACTTTGTCGTGTAAAAGGAAATGATGGGTGGCACGCGGATATATCCGTGGGATGTTCAGACATGGAAAGTGCTCGAAATAACGATTATCTATTAAACTCATAGCTCATGGATTTCCATTAAGTACTTTTACCCCGCGTTGTACTTGAAGTCCGACACCTAGTGTGAAAACGATCGTTCAATAGTCCAACATATTTCTGCCCCTTTTCCCGTTTAACCCCCAAATAACAACAACTACAACAAAGACAGCAAGAGCGACGACGACGACAACAAAATGTTGGAACCAAATTGAAATCATTGCAAACAAGACACCAGCAAATGTCGGACACCTACATGGTGGTTTTCAAGTTCCTCATTTTGTTACATCCCCCATACAAAACACTTTACCTATTGATCTTGTTATTTGGTTAGTTAATTTGAAATTAATGTTAAAGTTCCTAATTTGTTATCTAAATTTCGCCATAACGCATTTATTAACTCATTCATTTATGAACTTATTTATGTATCATTTCCCGTCGCGATATAACCTTGAATGGTTGAAAACGACGTTAAACACCAAATAAAGAAAGAAAGATGTATCATTTCCCTATTCGTCTATTTGTTTATTTTTTTTATTTCAGTTATTTCGGCATGTAGGTATTTCGGTTGTAAGCAATTCAGTTATAATAAAACAAATTCACCCATTATTAGAAAGGGGAAAACAAATTGGAATGTCGGGTGCACATTCCAAGTTGATCCCTTTTTTAACTAAAAATAGCGCGCGTTATTACTAACAATGCTCTTGTACACGCTTATAAAATATAAAGCCCACATGTTAAAATACCTTGACAACTACAAAGTGGGAAATTACAACGACGGTCAACAGTCAGAGTTATATATTGCTTGCAAGCCTGTCCGCCCTGTATCCAAGATATCCCCCATGCACTGGCATGGTCCTAAGATGACACACTTATTACTCAACAGTAAATTCCAGTAAGCCTTTAGTCGGACTCTGTCATTTGTATGTTTGTGAATGTCACAGAAAAAAACCACAACTCCCAAGATCACAGAAGCATGATTAACCATTCAGTCAATTCAAGGGAATGCACGCTGAAAACGTCCGCTTTCATTTCACCTAAGAGGGGGAGGAAGGTGTTTTGTTAATTTTCTATTGCTGGTACTCGCACGTGTTCAAAGTGTGTGGGAAAAAGATCAAGTCGCGTAAGGCGAAATTACTACATTTAGTCAAGCTGTGGAACTCACAAAATGAAACTGAACGCACTGCATTTTTTCCCAATGACCGTAGTCCGCCGCTCGTATAAAGGGCGGTGAAATTAACGACCCTGTTTAGCGCGGAAGTGATTGCGCTCTGTTGCAGCACGCTTTTCTGTACCTCTCTTCGTTTTAACTTTCTGAGCGTATTTTTAATCCAAACATATCATATCTACATGTATATGTTTTTGGAATCAGGAATCGACAGGGAATAAGATGAAATTGTTTTTAGATCGATTTCGGAAAATTAATTTTAATCATAATTTTTATATTTTTAATGTTTAGAGCTTGTTTGTAATCCAAATATAACATATGTATACGTTTTTGGAATCAGAAAATGACGAAAAATAAGATGAAATTGTTTTTGGATCGTTTGATAAAAAAAATAATTTTAATTACAAGTTTCCGATTTTTAATGACCAAAGTCATTAATTAGTTGTTAAGCCATCAAGCTGAAATGCAATACCAAAGTCCGGCCTTTGTCGAAGATTGCTTTGCCAAAATTTCAATCAATTTGATTGAAAAATGAGGGTGTGACAGTGCCGCCTCAACTTGTACAAAAAGCCGGATATAACGTCATCAAAGGTATTAATCGAAAAAATGAAAAATAAGTCCGGGGATATCATTCCCAGGAACTCTCATGTAAAATTTCATAAAGATCGGTCCAGTAGTTTAGTCTGAATCGCTCTACACACACACGCGCACAGACACACACATACACACGCAGACACACGCACACACACACACACACACACACACACACACACACACACACACACATACACCACGACCCTCGTCTCGATTCCCCCTCTATGGACATTCTGTGAGTTCGACAGCTTGACTAAATGTTGTATTTTCGCCTTTCGCGACTTGTTTTTTGCTGTATTTTTCTCTTTTTCTTTATTTTGTCTTATATGTCTGTAATGAACATTTTAAAATAAAGAGGAAAAACACTACCCACGATCCTCTCAACGAAACAGTACATTAAAAAACCTGCGCACGCGCACACACACACAAACACAACTTTTCGAGAACACATTGGCTGCATTTTTTTTTTACTGGTGAGCGTACCCTAAGAAGAAATCCAACATGTGTTGTCCATATGATTTGCCCGTTCGGTTTTCTTTTGTTCTCATACGCGAGATGTCTCAAGAGGACCCATTTTGGCAAAGTTTAGATGAGGGGGGAGGGGGGGGAGGGGGGGACTGAGCATGTCCGTAATTTTATTATCCAAGTGGACAAGCGATCGACAAAAGCCCGACAAAAGACTGCCAAGTGCCGTAAATGAGTCAGGTAAGATCAAGGTGCGATTTTTGACTTGTACTTCATACCAGTTTTCCTCGCCTCTTCTCTCCTCAACAAAGGTCTAGCAACAACGTTTGGGGGGTGTAATCTCATAAGGAGTGGCATAATATCACATGCGAATATGAGGGAACGAGACAGAAGAATGAATAAAACAGCCGCTATTACGCTATCTGTGTTGTGGCTGGAAGAAAAAAGAAAAAGAAAGAATACCGTCCAACTAACACGAAGAAGAATGGGAAAAAATCTTAAATAAAGGGAGAGGTACAAAGGTTGCGATTCATCTCGGCTAGATATTATTCACAATTTTTGTAAACATAGTAAGCCTATACTCGCATCAGACACATATTTTACATGTATCAGCATCCTACATTTTGTCCATGTCTGCCTTCTGGCCGGGTTTGCGATTTCTACATATTATATTCATGTGTTCTTCTCTCTGACAGTGCGGGCTCAACTTTTACAAACGGGACAATATGACATCAAATAACGCTATCAAATATCGGAGAACAGCCACACAAGCAAACGCTCTCAAGAATATGTAAACCAATGTTCATCAAAATCCGTCAGGTAGCACACACACACACACACACACACACACACACACACACACACACACACACACACACACACACACACACACACACACACAGTCCGAGTGTGTCATTACTTGAATGGGGTGTGCACGTTAAAGATCCCACGATTGACAAAAGGGTCTTTCCTGGCAAAATTGTATTGGCATAGATAACAAGGAACTTAGTCGATAAATATCGACAGGGGGCCGACAAATGGTTTAAATGGGAAATGTGTGTATATGGGTGTGGGTTTGAAACAAACAAACAAACCAACCCATGTGAACCCCGGGCCGCAGGCCTTCGATGTAGTGATTGAAAAAAAAGGATGTTCTCAAATGGTTCAATTCTCATTTGGTCTGATTCTCAAATGGTACCGGTATACTCCCCCCCCCCCCTGGCCGCAGGCCTAGGAGTAAAATTTTATAGACACTGACCTTCTTCCCAGGGGTCATTGACCCAGTTTTAGCTATGAGAGGTGGTTCGCCCAGAGGCTGTAGAGTATACTGGGGCGGTCTCTTTGATGTCTTGAGAGGAAACTTGGCCAGGGTAGTACATGCACCAGAACTGGTGGACACCAAGGACAAACATGAAATCGAAGCAGTTTGCTTTCAGAGGGAACGGTCGTCAGCAACTCAAACTTCTCTGTTTTCTTTTTTTTTTAAATCTGACTTTCTTTGTGGCCCCCTGACTCCGCCCCCCTCCCTCTGTAAGGACCCCCCTCCACAAGGACCGATTTTTGTCAACATTTTAAAGGTCGCTAGAGAGGGGTTCCACTGTATGACCTAACCGCTACTGGCAGACGGCCTCAATCTTCACGCGCAAAGACGAGATTAATAGGTGCTCGGTTTTGGTATTTTGAATTACATTACATTAAACCTTTGTTGGGTTTCATGGTCATGGCAACAGCCATAATAATATTACATGATGTATAATATCATATTTCAGCATATGTGAATTACATGTCATCATACTAAACTGTCATACATTTTTATTCCTACATTATTCTGATTGATCACAACCAAACCTACTATCATTGGACACATCCAAATGCAAGCGCCTGTTCTTGACAATTTAGATCAGTGCAATTTCCTGGGTCGGGCTTTGCCACAGACACTCACGGTTTGGCCTGTAGGTAAAATGTACAATGTATTTTCTGATTTGTGCACAAAAGCTTTTTTTCTTTTTTCTTTTTTTTAACATAACAATGTTTAATGTCACTGTATGTTTAAAAGACCATGGTCATATTTGTAAAAAAAATGTTAAATTAGAAAATAAATAACATTTTGGTTCATGATTTTTCCTACACCTGTGCTAAAAATAAGAAATAAAAATGTCGGGTATATAAGTCACTCAAATACAGCTAGGTATGAATGGCTCGGTTTGAGTTTGTTGCAGTTGACCCTGCACAAAGCGACATATCATGTTTTTGTTGAACAATTTTGACGTCACCCCTCCCATAGGGTGACGTATTTCACAACTTCCTGTGTTACACAAACTCTGTGATGACCAATTTTGACGTCACTCCTCCCATAGGGTGACGGATTTCACAACTTTCTACAGATGAACAATTTTGACGTCACCCCTCCCATAGGGTGACGGATGTCACAACTTCCTGTGTACACAAACTGATGACGTATTTCACAACAAAATGGCGCTGCCCATGGTCAACCTCGAAACTATCCGTATAGAATGGGGGCGTCCTCGCCCCCATAAAAATGTCCACCAAAATACCCGTGTGACTTGGAATAATAGGCCGCGAAAAGTAGGATATGCGCCGAAATGGCTGCGATCTGCTGGCCGATGTGAATGCGTGATGTATTTTGTAAACAAATTCCATCTCACACGGCATAGATAACAATTCCTGCGCCTTGAATATGTGCAATAAATAAATCCCTGCGCTTAGAACTGTACCCACGGAATACGCGCGATATAAGCCTCATATTGATTGATTGATTGAATCAGTGAATGTGAAAAGACTATGGGTAGTCGTCTAAGACAGGTTAAAATCAGTCTAACGAATGACTACACAAACCTGCATGTGTCAGGTTTTAATTTTTGTTTGTTTGTTCTTTCTTTATTTTGTTTTGTTATTTCGTACGTTCGTTGATAAAATGCCGTCCCAACCTGCCGCCCACACACACACACACACACACACACACACACACACACACACACACACACACACACACACACACATTATAATCCCCCCTCCCGAATCCCCTCCCCCATTCTCTACCCGCTAGCTCCTCTTTGTCTCACTCTCTCCTCCTTACAAATAACAATTTGATACGTTCATCTTTAATCCACCCCCCTCCCCGAATCCCCTCCCCATTCTCCACCCGATAGCTCCTCTTTGTCTCGCTATCTCCCCCGGTGTGACGTTTTCATCTTTCGCCGTGTTGATATTTCGCTTCTCGGCCTCGTTGATCTAGTATAAACTCTGCACTGAACAAAAAAACACCCTTCGATAGTACTGATGAGCGACCTTGTGTACCTTACATTCATGGGGCCAAATTTGTCCAACCAATTTGTTTTAATTAACTTAGAAATTTGATTCATCCTAAAATGTTTCCTTCTTACTCAAGGGACTATTAAATTTTACCACCAATTTTCTTCACATGCAAGAAACTGACATGCTTTTCGTCCTTAAATAATTTCACTTCTTAATTTTACCAGGAAACAACATTTCAGTCTTGAGTATATGTCGAGGGGGAAATATGTACACAGACGAAAGATGAAATCGTGACACCGGCAGGGTATCTCGGCTGCCTACTTGAGTGAGTAACAGAACAGGTCGACAAAAGACAGTCAAGTATGTAATGAGCCAATGTGTCAAGTTCTGAATTCTTTTCATACCACTGTCCGCTGGGCAGATTCACTTGAACTTGAAGCAGCTTGTCTGGATACATCGTCCTCTCTCAAGATCGTAAAATGCCCAATTAAGTACTTGAGATAACAATGGCCGCCCTCGCTTTCAGTCTCATGCACTGAGCTAGTCTGATTAAACAGCTTTCTAAAGGTTGCGTCCGTCTATGTGAAACGTGTTTTTCCTTTGTGTTCCACTGCTTGTGACCCATTGTTTCGCTATACTGACTCAAAAGTTGAGTCTAAAAGAATGTGTATCCCTTGAACTGAGTTAGGGCTGACATTGTGACTATTGGAAAGACCCGCCATCTTTGGCCGGTCCGTTTCCATAGACGAATTGCCGGTTCCGGGACTTACATGACCCGAAGAGCGGCCCTCTTCGTATGCGCGCGCATCCTATTTTCCGCGGATTTTCTGCTGCGAGCACATTCGATGCCGGCTGCCGTCAGGCTTGAAGCTGAGAAGAGAAAATGAATTGGCTGTGTCTTAGCGTCGGGCGCGTTGTTGAACTTTTTTCATGCCAGTAGATTTGTGCCGAAGTGCAAAAGCAAACTATGGCATTTCATTGTGCGATTGCTCAATGCAGTAATGGGGCCCGGCGTTTGAAAAAGTGGAAGGCTGCAACGTGCGCTGCTCATCACATTTTAAACACCGAGTGTGACTGTCCTGCACCTTTCAGGTACTTGAACTTCTAACATTTTTTTTTTTTACTTTCGTTTATAACTAAAGTTTTGTCTCAACTCATATTTCATCACAGCATTGGTCATTTAATTTTTTTTTTTTTTTTAAGTTTGTTTCTTTTTCTTAAAATCATAGCCATAGGTTATGAACGAAGAACCCAAGTTTCATGTTCTGGTACATACTGCTGATACTGACTTCTTTGAAACTATATTTACAGCCCAGTCATTGTAATAACGCTGTTGAATTTTTGAAACACAGAAAATACTTTTTAGTATTGAAAATGAATAAATAAATAATCACTTAGTTTTGAACTGAAATAGATGATCATATGTCAGTTGTCATAAGTGTGTCAAGGAGAACAGAAAAACTGCTGATTAAACATGTGTTTTGCTTTGTCTTTTATCCCATTTTATATTCATTAACGGTATTTTTTATTCCTCCTTTTTATGTTCCAGCCTATGGAAAATTCCAACTCGCAAGAAAGACCCTGCACATCGTGACAAGTGGAAGATTCTTATCAACAGAATCAATCCAACAACTAACAAGCTACTTTCCCCATCCAGAGACCAGAAGGTCTGCTCAAGACATTTCAAGGATGGGCAGCCAACAGATGAGAACCCCTACCCAACAGAACATCTTGGATTTCCTGATTTTCCCAAAAAGGTCAGTCACAATCTATCGTCAGTTTGTGTACATGAACCAGATATATGTATATATATGTGATTCCAGCCTTGTAAGTACAGGAAAACCGGCAGATACATTTTTTGTTATTACTTTTTTCTAGTGTTTATCCATTTTAATATTGTATTTTTTTTATTTTTTTTTTTTTTTTTATTTATTTATTTTTTATTATTATTATTATTATTTTTTTTTTTTTTTTTTTGGGGGGGGGGGGTTGTATGCTTCTTATGTGCTTGGTTTTGTGACTTTTTTGGTGTGGGGGGGAAGGGGGTGTGTTGATGGTGGTCAGATAAATCTTCTCTGTGTAAACTGTAAAATGATTTCTTGATACTAATGATAGCCATGAATAAGTCTTCTGTATTAAAGTTTAAACTCAGTTTAAATTAAACAAGAAATTTCTGTTTATGAATGTGTCTGAACCTTGGGTTTATGTTCAACCACTGTTCTTTATCTGAGATTGGTTACAATCCATGACCTGAGTAATTCAGTGCTGTATTTTGCTGTTTTGTATGTTTCACAGGTTTCCAGAGTGCTGATGCATGAGTTCACACCTTTGCCTAAACGATCCAGACGTGGAGGGCTGACAAACACGATTGAAAGAGTCCTGGTCCCGCCTGACATACCAGAGCCACAACATGTAGAGGACCCAGTCATCGAGATCCAGACTACTCAGGCAAGATCCCCCAGCGTCAACGGTTTACTGCTGACTGTCTTCGTGCTTCTGTCTGTGACAAACATGCTTTTTAAGCAAGTCCAGCGACTAGCGAAAGACATCATTGCTCTTCATTTGCAGTGTTCTCAACTGAGGAAGGAGTTGGAGAACCTCCGCAGGGTTTTGGCTCAGGGAACCCATGTGCAAGTGAGCACCCCCACACCTTTGCCGCCCTTACCAAAGCCTGAAGCTAAGGCTGAAAATGTTCCGAAGTTGAAAGTTGGTCTGAAGCAGAAAAAAAGGCCACCAAATATTTTTCGAAATGTACTGACACCGGAGAATGTGAAATACTACACTGGCTTGAAGAGCAAAACTCTAGTTCGGCTTATCCATGACTGCGTCAAAGAGTATGTGGTGAGAAGGTGGAAGGGTCAAGCAAGTGAGAAGAAAAAGCGCGTTTTCCGCAAGCCTCCCTCAAAGTTTGGTCCAAAACGATTCCTGAGAGGCATCGATGAGCTGGTGTTGGTTCTCATGAGGCTTCGGCTAGGCCTTGATTTTCAAGACTTGGCGGACCGGTTTGCCGTATCAAGGAGTCATGCATCGAGGCTGTACACATCGTGGATGAAGGCAATTGTCAGCAGTGCTGTGCCACATGATTCAGATCCCTGATTTGGAGACTGTGCTGGCAACAAAACCAGCACGCTACAGGGGAAGGGACCTGACAAATCTGGTGGCAATCGTAGACTGCACGGAGCTGTTCATCGAGACACCCCAGGATCTGGCTACTCAGGCTGCAACGTGGAGTGACTATAAGCACCACAACACGCTGAAGATCCTTGTGGGTGTGTGCCCAAACAGTTACATTTGCTATGTGTCTGCAGTATACGAGGGGCGGATTTCGGACACAGAGCTGACAAAGGACTCTGGTTTCCTTGAAAAACTACCTCCCCATACATCTTTGATGGCCGACAAGGGGTTCAGCATTGCAGCTGAATGTGCACAGTTATCCCTTGGAGTGATCATTCCACCAGGACGACGGGGCCAATCACAGATGTCAACAGCTGCAGTGCAAAAGACCAAGAAAGTTGCCAATCTGAGGATCCTGGTGGAACAGGTGATAAGACGCCTGAAGTGCTTCAAGTTCTTGAAGAACGAAATCAGCTTGGCTGGTGCTGATCTGGTGGATGAGGCTGTGATTGTGTGCGCTGCATTGTGCAATTTGCAGGGACCTATCTATCTGCAGTAGATTGTAGAAAGGAGCTGTGGGAATATTGCGGAAGATAATCTTTGATACACGCTCTTGATACTATGTGTACATATTTTGGATTTTTTAAACGCCAACTCTGGACGGTGCTTTGTGTGTGCATGTCTTGCACTTCTTACGTGAACTATGGATGATGCTGTGTATATAACTTGGATTTTTATGTGCATGGTGCTGTGTGCGCAAGTTGGAATTTTTTTTTATATATACATGTGAACTATGGATGGTGCTATGTGTGTACGTAACTTCAGGCTTCTTGCATGAACTGTTGATGGTGTTGTGTTTGATACTTTATCAGGCTGCCAAAAAAAAAAAAAAAAAAAAAATTCTCAGAAGGATTAGAAGTGCCAAATATTTCAGAATATTGCGGAAGATAATCTTTGATGCACGCTCTTGATACTACTGGGTAAGGAGAGTGAGCTCTGAACTCGGTTGATATTGTGGATTCATTTCTTGATTTCATTTTATTTCTGGACTCAGGAGTCTTGGTATTATGGATTTCTTGTCTTTCTTAGTTTCCTTACCACCCAAGACTGCAGATGATTTTTTTGTTGTTGCTATGAGGACTTCAGATGTGTGTGTGTGTAATTACATTTAATTTGTGTGTGAAGTCTGAATTCTTAGACAAGGATTTGTGTTACTTTTTTTTTCTTTTTGTACCTGTGTTCGGGGTGATGCTGTGTGTAGTCAATTTGTATTCTTTATTGCTGTGTCAATGATCTGATTTTGTTTTACATAGACTCTAGTTAGATGGTGCTTTGTGTACAAACAATGTATGTTTTATAGTCATTATACGTAAAGACTAGATCAGTGGATGGGGCTGTGTGTACTTTTTTTTTTTTATACATAAAGACTGGATGATTCTGTGTTTGTATACATGTTTTTTTATGTGAACACAAGATGGTTCTGTGTGTACATAATTTGGATTTTTTAAACGCCAACTCTTGACGGTGCTGTGTGTGTGTGGATATCTTGCATTTTTTATGTGAACTATGGATGGTGCTGTGTATATAACTTGGATTTTTTATGTGCATGGAGCTGTGTGCACAAGCTGTATTTTTTTTATATGTTAACTATGGATGGTGCTATCTGTGCACATAACTTCCGGCTTCTTGCATGAAGGACTGATGGTGTCGTGTTTGATATTCTTATGCTGCAAAATTTTGTTTTTTCTCAGAAGGATATGTTCAGTTATTTTCATGAATTTGCACTCACTCCTGCGAACATCTGTTTACGAGTAATAAATAGTCATTAGATGTGCCAAATATTTCAGTGAATGAAACCTGTACTTCTGAGTGCACTTCTGCCTGGTTTACTTTCAAGAGTGTCTGTCTTTATATGATCATAGCCATTTGCCAAGATACACGTTTGCTTGAATCGTCTGGTGTAAGAAGCGTTTTTCTTTGAAATTATGCCAACTTTGATTTTTGTGTGTGTGTAAATATTTGGGTGTTCTGCATGTCTTGTAATGTCAGACACAGTGTGATGGTGCCCTTTTAACTTGCATGTTGCACTGATGGTTTCAATAAATGTCTTGATTCATTACCACCGTCTTCTGATCTGATAAACTGATGTGCTGAACAAGGTAATTGATGAAAAAGTGTGTGGTATACGGTTGCTACTGCTGTGTTGCTGAGCCGTTTACTGTAAGGGTGGTCTTTTGATGAGATGATGAAAGTTTTGTCATAAGATGACCCTGACAGTAAAAGGCTCAGAAACGCAGAAGTGTCATAAACCAAACAGTAATAGTGCAGGTTTTCGGCTGTATAATGCTATTTCTACTTTCAGTTCCTCCATGCACACACACACACAGTTCATTCACACAATTCAATACATGAACAAAATCAAAAGTTTGCAATCCCTTGTTATTAAATACCTCAGTCACCTAGTATGAATGACACATCAAATGAAGTCACTAAATGGAAAAAAGTGAAAATGTTAAACACAAACAAAAACAAAAGCTCTCTGAATGATTATTTGATGACCCCAAAAAGGAGCACTTGAGACATAAATATGTATGAATTGTATGTTAAAGGCCCAATACCTGCCACAAAGCTGTCTCAAATCGGCACAAAATTTACGAAATAAGACTCAGGAGGTCAAATAACGTGTGGAAAAGAAAAAATTAACTAAAAAACTAAAAATAGGCAGATCTAAGTGTTTTGACGGTTAGCGTTACACAGTAAGAACAAAGAAGGGTGATTTGTGCATTTGAGATTGCGGTCGTCAATCATCCTCTTTGACTGTTTACCATAGTTACGGGGCATATTTGAGTAAAACGTTCTCCTAGTTTTAGGTGTGTCTTAGGGTACAGTTCATACTCCACATTATTTTGGAGGCTGAACTCGTAAAAAAATTCAGTAGGTTTCCTTCATTATATTTAACAATTTCTGCCCCTTGCACCCCACTACCCACCCACCACAAAGTGATTGATCCCATTACGTGACTCCCTAGCGACTATAATCTGTACAGCATACAAACACAAAAGTCACAAAGTAACCATAAAAAATGCTTATCCTGAAATTAAACAAAACCTAAAATCATACGACTATAAATCTGGAGATTTCATTCAGTCGAAGAGGTAATACCAACAAATCTGAAAAGTTTTCAATCCATTTAGTCAATAGCACTAGTTATCATTCAGAGAACATATTTCTTCAGATAAACAATAAAAAGAAATATCAAACTGTATCAGTACATTTCAGGCAATCCCAACAGTCCTCATCCCCTGGTTCAGAGCCCTGAACAAAACCGACACACTGCAGGTGGTACCACTCTGGGCAGGAGTCACACTTGACTGAAAAGTCACAGAAGGCTTCCGGTTCTTCAGAAATGTCCTTAAAGCAGACCCCACAACGGTAGACTTTCAAGACAGTGTCCTTTTTGGACACTTTGGTGTTCTTTCTAGTTGCTCGCTTGCGTTTCAGGGGTGGGATGTTTGGCAGGAGAAGAGGTGGGGAGCTGGGACGTTGCGAATCATGGTCTGAGCTTGACTGTTCCTGTTCCATTTGACCAGAGCTGCATGACGCGGTGCCAGGACAGTTTCCGGGGCGACTTTGTTGAAGAAGTGCAGGTGCCACCCGGCTCTCCCAGAACCACGTCAAATTTGGAAGCATCTTCTGCCAGAAAGCTTCGTCAAATGGAACAGGAACAATCAAACTCCCATGCTCTGTGAAAATGAAAAGATCACAACATGGTCGGTTGGTCAGGGCCATCTGCCCTTGAATTTGTCCATAGTATGTATGGGTCTTTTTCAGGGAGATTTTTCCATCAATCTCCTCCAAGTATGGAACGTTCTGTACAGTTGGCACTTGGTGTTTGATTGTCTCAGGACACTTCACCTCACAGAGCCCCTCACCACAGCAATCACATGTGGTGAGAAGGTCAGGGCTTGAGGCGAGGAATGGGAAATCATGGGAGATTACCAAACCACTGTCACGTGCAGACCATTTCTTGTGTTTTTTGCTGACCTGCTGCATGTAGCTGCGTTTTGCTGCAGGTTCAAGTGACAGGCCATGCTTCATTGCCACAGTTAGTGGTGCGGCTCCTCTCCCTAAAACCTTATCCTCCAGCCAGGTTGACTGTTCATGTCTGCCACTGCCAGTCTGCTTTTTTGCTGTCTCTGTCTTTGTGTGGACATTATAGAACACAGAGGATGTGATGCGGCCTTGTCGCTGTCTCTGCCATTCAGCGCAATCCCCCTGGCTTCTTGTCGCCTCCTCCACCGCCGCTAGCACTTCTGGTGTTGCTGACATAGCTGCCTTCAGTTCTTCTTTTGTAGCACAAGCCCCGGCAAGATCAGCTATGGGCTGAGGCAGAGTCGGCCTGTCTGGTTGTGCTGGTTTCTGTTTCAGTCTAGTCAGTATGAAGACACTGTCACTCGCCTCCTCCTGAAACAAAGTCTGTAGTTTCTGAGCCATTGCAGTTGTGTTGGACAGAATCTCATTGTGTTCAGGTGAGAACGGCTGAAATTTCTTCCGTTCAAGCCTGGCCTTCTCCTTGTACCCCCGTGGCGTTTTCTGTCCATAGACGTCAGAGGCCACGTGGGTGTCCCGCCATCTGCGGGGTTTTCGAGCCACAGGCCCACTTGGCGTCACCCAGCTGCAGAGACTTTCAGTTGACCGCAGGTCTGTGGCACCACATTTCACTGCAGCCTCCACACGGAACAAGAGGCCTGCAATGTGGTTACAGGACCCCAACACCCCTGCAGGACAGGTGCAGTGTGCAGTCTTGATCTCGCCTCCTGCAGAATCCCCACATTTCTTGGATGCCATCACCCAGACTCTGTAGGGTTTGTTCCGGATGCTCATCGAAGGGTAGACAGCAGCCTTCAAAATGCAGCATGGTGCTGACTGCCTCACTGGGTGGTACAGTATCTCGCGTACCCACTCACACCTGAAGTAGCGATAGGCCTTGCCTTCTTTATAATTGTTCAGCAGTCTGTGAACCAAGTCCGTCTTGCTTGCTGCAGTCTTCTTCAGGTAGTCACTAATGTCACTTATATAAATACTGGGCCAAGAAAACCGACCAGTTTCTTCCGTCAGCCACCCATCCTCAAAAGTAGCAGGATCAGGATACACGTCCCCGTCAACAGCCAGCTTCCTCTTGTACTCATCAAGAAGCCGCCTCTCTCTCTCCTCAGCTTCATCGTCGATAGGGGTGTCCGACTCGAAAGCAGCCCAACTCCTAAAACAGAAAAATATGACCCATGTATTTCTTGGTTTAAGCTAAGTCTTACAATTTTTTATTTTTTTTAACATCTACTGATCTAGTCTTCTTGACGTTTGAGTTTGCACTAAAGATGAAACACAACTTCTGGTTACCTTCACCACTCTATTTTAAAACCTCTCTGACTGAAAAGGTATGTAAATTATAATCAAATTTAATGAGTTGATGATAGTGATCTTTAATAAAAAAGTATACCCCCCACACTCCCCTACACCCAACACACACACACTCACTGAGACATACTTTCAGTCTCAGTACTGACTGATGTCATGAAGTAAACTGGCACACTGGAAAAAAATAAAATAAATAAGAAAATAAGGTCACATCACCGTGCAAAAATCATTAACTGTTTGTAAGTTTCAAATCTGATTTGCTGAAAGAGAAAAAAAAAAACAGGCAACAACAACAACTTGAAGTAACTGAACTTGCTGCTCGTCAGCACAGCTCCGGGCCCCTGCAAAACTACGTTGTAGCATGACATCAACTTCGAAGGACACACAAACGTTTAAATTTTAACTCACCGTGCAACAAGTTGTTCAAAATCGCCCTCCACGCTTAGCTTCCTGACACTCAGGAAGTATTTAAGGGCATCAAGGCTCCAAAGCCGTAGTTTTTGCAGGGAAAAATCGCTCAGGTCCATGGTACTCTCAGATCGCAGTGAAAATGACCGGTGCTCGCAGGTTGCGTGGGGTGAACTGCGCATGCGCGAGTCGCGGAATAGGCAATCCGTCTATTCCAATTATGGTCTCGACAATCAAGTAATCTGTGCATGTGTACATGGAGTACAATAAGTGATGACGTCTCATGTGGAACAACTGAAAACAACTTACCTTCGTGTTGATTACGATGAATATTTTAGTCCTGAAAGTGTTCATCAAAGTTGAAAACCAAATTTGGGATACACAAAGTCGACCGTGGCCATCACCGGAAAACACTGTCGGTTAGTAACGCGTCTTTTTTTGGGAGGGAAAGTTTCGCACTCGCAAATCCATTTAACTCAGCAAATTCCTTGAAACAATATGCATTTATGTTATACTCTTTTCGTCTTACACAATTAGTGAACCTCTATGTTTGACCGAACATTAATTAAATAGAATATTACGAAACTAAAAATGCAGGTGAAAAAACCGAAATGATTGACAAAGTTTCGACGTTGTCTCTCTCTGTCTCTCTCTGACTCTCTCTGTCTCCCTCTCTCCCCTCTGTCTCCCTCTCTGTCTCTCTCTGTCTCTCTCTCTCTGTCTCTGTCTGTCTCTCTGTCTGTCTGTCTCTCTGTCTCTCTGTCTGTCTGTCTCTGTCTGTCTCTCTCTCTCTCTCTCTCTCTCTCTCTCTCTCTCTCTCTCTCTCTCTCTCTCTCTCTTTCTCTCTCTCACCCCCGACCCCCAGCCCCAATTTTTTGGAAGGTTAGAAACTAGAGGACGTACATTTCTGTACAGTCACCATAAAATCTTCATCATGAATGCAAAAATGTTAACAAAATCGGCAAACCATAAAAGAACATGAAAAAAGGAAAGAGGTGCATTTAAAAGCTGTTGCATGGGTACTGGCTCTCAAAATCAGTTCAGCAGAATGAGTTCGCATGTAACTGAAACTATTCTTAAAAGTTACTTGGTGATTTTAAAAGCTTGATAACACAAGTCCCATGATTTTAGACATGCTACAATGCCTTTAATCGAAGAAAGTTTGCGTTCTTGGCTGAGTCAATGCAGCTGGCTCGAAAATTACCTCCCTTGGACGCGTGACGTCGGCCGGGTGGAACGGCGCTCTCTTATGCCGTGCAATGGGCGCAATCGGGTAGTCTAGTCATGTCCTCAAGAATACTTCAAAGGTAGGTCAAGAGAAACTAAGGACGGGGTGCGAGGGTGACTTCTCCCAGGTTATAACATTTCAAACAATAAATAACGGAGTTCATAACATGTATTCTGCTCCCTTCCTGCTTTTTCAGGTGTAATTCCCACTTGAACCCTGTTTTAGTTCAACTTATTGGCAGATCTATTGTCACGCGCCGAGGGACACAAACACACTCACACACACACACACGCACGCACGCACGCACACACACACACACACACACACACACACACACACACATACAGCCACCCACAAACACACATACACAAACTGATGTGACACACACACACATACACAAACTGATGTCACACACACACACACACACACACACACACACACACACACACACACACACACACACTAACACGTACGTGTAATCACACACACACACACACACACACACACACACACACACACACACACACACACACACACACACACACACGCGGCACGTATAGACAATCACAGAGATTAGGTTCATGTATTCTGCCCCCCTCTCGCCAATTTACAAAATACAACAAGAGGTTTGATGAGCACAGTAGATCAACTTTAAACGTACACAATTATATTTTTAGCATTACTTTTCAATTCTCGTTGATGCATTAATGATGCCAGAAAATGTAACCGGACGCATTTGGAACGCCAAATTAAGCAATCAAATACATTGCGCGGTACATCGGCGCTTAATTTCATAACGTCTGACTGAGTCATTTGTTATTCGGTGATAGTTTCGCACATATCTATCTCCTGTATTTGAAAATCTGTTCACCTTACGTAATTTTCAAAGGCTTTATATATATATATACATTTCTTTGATAAACGATACGAAACCGTGCAGGTGAAAAATTGGTAATGACTGACGTAGGATTTGCGTTGTGGATTTCACGTTGAGGGCACGTTGGCGATCAATCAAACCCCAACGTTGTGTGTTTACGTTGAAACTACGTTGTAGGAACGTTTGTTGTATCAAACTAACTTTTGTTTTTAAATCACGTGAATTTCACGTGAAAATCACGTGAGTATACCAACGTTGTTCGAACACCAGAAAATCACAATAATACAACGTCGATTTTACGTTGCTTTTAAAGGTGGAATCCACGTGAAATTTACGTTATGTACCAACGTGTAAAAAACAAAAAAATACAACTGTAACGCAACGTTGCTTTCACGTTGTGTTTTTTGGTTGGATCCACGTAAATTTCACGTAATCTTCGCAACATTTGTAAGACACCAAAATGCAACGTGAAATTCACGTAAAATTTACGTTGTATTACAACGTCGAAAGAACACCAAAATCTCACAATGACACAACGTTGGTTTTACGTTGCGTTTTTTGGTTGGCTCAACGTAAATTTCACGTAAAGTTCGCAACGTTGCTAATGACACGAAAAATTCACATTTTCGCAACGTCGTATTCACGTTGTGTGTTTGCTGGGTAAGGATCACCGCTAAGCATGGACAGCCAGGTAATCCAGGGTTTACACTTCTTACATGGATTGACCCCCCGGACGACCCCCCCCCCAACACACACCATCCCCACCTCCACCCCCTTTTACCAGCCTGTGCGATTTTTGTGTGTACGCCATGTATGCATATTTGTGTAGGTCATACGATCTCCTGCTGTTCCGCCTCCCGGAATGTGATGAAGTCTGTTATTTTGAGGGCCTCACCTGAACGTGGCTGTGTGATCAGAAAAACTGTAGGATCCAGGTCTACACGGCCTCCGTCCAGCGGCGTCGCGGCGCCCGTGCCGGTCGTTGACCTCTGCAATAACTCGTCGAGGGACGTTGCTGCCGTAGCCGCTGTCGTCGCCGGTGATGTCGCCGCTGCCTGCTCTCTTGACAGTGGCCCATCGTCGCCCTGAAGTTCACGTATCAGAGCCAAAGTAGCAACATGGTGGCCCGGCTTTAGTTTGAGTTCAGTCACACTGGCCCTCGTGGCATTTACCAGTGCGATGTGCGTGTCAAAACCGGCCTCCACCAAAATTTCTGCCACCGTAGAAGGGAGCTGTTTGACCCACTTGTCAAATTTGAATTTGGAACTGTCTCTGTCAGTCATTGTGCACTGCTGCGTATAAAAAAATTGAAGTAAATTGAACTGAGTAAAAATGTCCAAGTCAGCTTTGCTGGCAAAAACCCTTGCTGCTGCTGCGCCGGTGTACAAAAGCTGACTGACTACACTGAATACAAAAGCTAACAATCACATATCTAAGCGTAGGAATATTTTACTCACTAGACCATACACACACAACTGCCACACGATACAGGACCCCTCTCACGTGCAGCCCGACCCATCCGCCGAACACGCTACTCCACGGTGTAACCCATCCCGCAGAAGGGACCGACTGCACGAGAGAGCGATCTGAGCGCACTCACACAAATTTAAACTTTATTTATTCTAAATAACACATAAATCAAACGTACCTATCTTGTTTTTTTATTCTGAATGTTGTAACCTTAGCAGTCTATTTTTCTTTGAATTATAGTTTTGGAAGGACATCTTGTTGAGTTGCAGAGGTGTTTTGGTGTATGATTGGGGAAAGGGGACTCTACTCTCTCTTTTGTTTGTGTGCTTGCTTGCTTGCTTGCCTACTTGGTTTTCATGTCCCTAATTCAATCTTAGTTGCTATTCAGCTCCGATTAAACTTTGTCTTCTTTTTCAATGTACATGGTGATGTTAATATTTGAACTACGGGGTACATTTAGACATATCACTGTAAGAGTTTAGAAAGCACATCTCTAGGGGATTCTTTCTTTCTTTATTTGGTGTTTAACGTCGTTTTCAACCGTTCAAGGTTATATCGCGACGGCTCTAGGGTATGCACATTGGTTTGTGTGTCTGGCGGGGGAAGAAGGGTCATCGCCTGTTTGTGTGCTATCTTAATTGCTTATTTTATTATCAAACAGTAATCTTGGCTTCCCTCTTGCCTATTTCTGTGTGTGTGTGTGTGTGTGTGTGTGTGTGTGTGTGTGTGTGTGTGTGTGTGTGTGTGTCTGTGTGTCTGTGTGGCTGTGTGTGTGCAGTGTACGTACGTGCGTACGTGCGCACGTGCTTGCGTGCTTTTTTCACAATTATTGGCTAAGTTAAATGTCGGTCACCCACCCTGCGTTTACACTACAAGTGAATTTTCCTTTTCTAAAAGTGCCTCAGTCGTACAACACATGTTCTACGTTCTTTCACAAGACACATATGATAATAACAAACTCAAAATCACATTCCCACGCCGACGGTACGAAGTGCTAGTCACACATTGTCAAATATTTGAACTGACCACTAAACTAGAATGGCTGGAGCGGTCAAGAGTCGGCTAGTCAAATTACACCGTGACGTGCTTGCGGCCAGTGTTTGCTGCTATGCGGTCAGAAACCAAACTGACCACTCTGTCATCACTCAGTGGCTAAAACACGCTAATATCTTGGTTGGCATAACCTGGTTTACCTCTCCATACTTTGATTTTATTTGATCGAACAAACCGGGTGGGTACCGGGTAATTCAGGTGGTTATTCGGACCGAATCTTCCGAGTCCTTATAAGCAGGATAATCAAAGAAACAAGAGGCGAAGCCTTCAAGGCTCACGTAAGAAATAGACAAACAGTAACACAAACTCAATCACTCCGTCACACATACACACCCACACACACAGTAAGCTTAGGTGACACTGTGCAAGAAAGAGAGACACTAGATCTAGATCTGTCTGTCTGCATGTAGCCTACTTACAGGGACACGACTGCCAAATAGTCTCGGCCCGCTCAAAATAACAATGACCGAGACCACACACACCACGCGAGAGAGAAAGACTACAGGGAGGCATGCCGTCATGATGCATTAATTGACGTCAAACACTTTTGACCGTCACGTAATCTTATGCGAGCTTTATCCATAGTCTTGGATAACCACTCACACATAGACTCGGAAATGTTAAAGTTTCTACCACAGACATACACACGCACAAACACACACACACACACACACACACGCACACACACACCAGGGCCGGACTACCGGGGGGGTTATGGGGGTTGCGCAACCCCCCCCCCTAGCCTAAACATGTACCTTCCTTATTTAATTTTTTTTTATTATTGCTTATTTTATGCCGTTTCATGCAAGGAGCGACCATTTTCCTATCTCAGAATATGACCTACCCGTCAGCTTCAGGGGGCTTCGCCCCCTGACCCCCACAACGAGGGGGGGGGGGTGGTGGGTTCTAGGGTTTCCGGACCCCCCCCCCCCCCAGCCAAAAAATAAAAATATTGAATGAGGTATGCATTTCTTTATTTTACATTGAGTTTCAATTTTGGGGGTATTAATCAGTGACAAAATCTGCTGCCTGAAACTGGTAATGATCATCCTCAGAATGCACCAGATTGCACCATTTTGCATCCTTTTTTTCAAAATTTTCCGGGGGGGCATGCCCCCGGACCCCCCTAGCAAGCTAGGCGCTTCGCGCCGTCGGCTCGGCGCTTCGCGCCTTCACACCCATATCTTCAC
This sequence comes from Littorina saxatilis, assembly GCF_037325665.1. NCBI lineage: Eukaryota > Metazoa > Mollusca > Gastropoda > Littorinimorpha > Littorinidae > Littorina > Littorina saxatilis. The sequence continues at coordinate 43,635,360 of NC_090258.1, read as the reverse complement.
AATATACTTTTGAAAAAAACCAGTCATAAAATGAACTGATCCGCCCCTGCCGCCAGGGGGGACATCCCCCTGGGCCACCACTGGCAACCCCCCCCCCCCTCCTCTTCGCCTAGTCCGGCCCTGCACACGCACAAACGCACAGACAGACAAAGTTACGATCGCATAGGCTATGTACACTTCGTGAGCCAAAAAAGCCCTTCAGACTTCTAGCCTGGAGGTTATCTGGAGGGCCTTGTATACAAAATCCAACCTTAGACAATCTTGTGCATACGACAGCAATTTAAGGCAATCTGGAAAGTTTACATTGGAGTGTGCTACCAGTCGAACCACGAATTTGAAAATAATATAAATCAAGAAAGAGCTTTTGACTTAGGACTTTATGACTTTGTGAACTGATTAGCCATAATGTAGATCAAATATGAAAGAAACAAAAAACAAAAAAGGTAGGTTTTTGGAACGGTTGTTATTGACAAAACAATACATTCACAGATATTTCGACCCAACGGTCTTTTAAGTAAACATTATTAATTTTCATTCGCTCGGCTTCCTGACGAGTGGACGTGAAACTGATAGAACTATCAAGATAAGTGTTGTGTGAATATTTGTTTGTCTGTCCGCTTGAAAGACCGTTGGGTCGAAATATGTGTGAATGTATTGTTTTGTCAATAACACACGTTCCAACAACCTACCTTCCTTGTTTTTTGATTCTGGATTTTGGAACGTTGCCAGTCTCTTTGTTTTTGGATTTATTGTATCAAATATGAAGCTCAAAATAATTCGCCGGACATATAAGTTGATAGCTTTTTTTGGAGTGTCACCCTGTGACCAGCTTTTTATTGTCCAAGACTGGACACAATATATACGTAGGCTTATTTAGGAATATGTGTGTGTGTGTGTGTGTGTGTGTGTGTGTGTGTGTGTGTGTGTGTGTGTGTGTGTGTGTGTGTGTGTGTGTGTGTGTGTGTGTGTGTGTGAATGTGTTTGTCGGTGTCTGTTTGTGTCGGTGTCTGTGTCTGTGGGCCTGTGTCTATGTTGGTGTTTGTGAGAGTCGTAAATTAATAGTTTACTTTGATATATTTGAATTTGAATTGTTTACAGAATGGTGCATGTGTCTGTGTTTTTTGTTTAATTGCAATGTACGGCGCTTATAACTATTGTATGATTTGCACCACATATTTACCCTTTGTGTTTCAAATGTCTATGAGGCATGAGACTACATAAATGTCACCCCTTGTGACTTCTGTCAAGCCTGATGATAATTGTGACTTCTGTCAAGCCTGATGATAATTGTGACTTCTGTCAAGCCTGATGATAATTGTGACTTCTGTCAAGCCTGATGATAATTGTGACTTCTGTCAAGCCTGATGATAATTGTGACTTCTGTCAAGCCTGATGATAATTGTGACTTCTGTCAAGCCTGATGATAATTGTGACTTCTGTCAAGCCTGATGATAATTGTGACTTCTGTCAAGCCTGATGATAATTGTGACTTCTGTCAAGCCTGATGATAATTGTGACTTCTGTCAAGCCTGATGATAATTGTGACTTCTGTCAAGCCTGATGATAATTGTGACTTCTGTCAAGCCTGATGATAATTGGACAAGGTCGACTTCGGTAAGTCTACTTAAAAAAGTTTTAGGACTGCATTTTCGATGAAAAAACTTTGCTAAGTCAACTTCGCGCTCAGTTAAAGGCATACGATACCGATTAGAAAAGAACAAGACGTCTCTTGTTGACCCTCTGTTTCAAAGTGTAATGTATCGATTGAACACTGGATTTCCCTTCTTTGAGCCATGTGACGTCAGAGGCCGACAATTCTTCACATTTAGGTGGCCAACCGAGACAACAAAATAGTGCATGTTTTTGTCCGTTTAATAGTAAAAACTAACAGGAATTCTAACCAGAATCGATCGAGACATAAATGTTTTTGGTATTTATTACCAAAATATGACATTTTACACAGATTTCGACAGTCATTGTTTACCTCGGAGGAACACTGACTGTCTCGATCTGTGTAAAATGCCATATTTTGGTCAAAAATACAAATAACGTAAAATGTCTGACGTCAAGGGTCAAACAAAGTTCAAAAAGACGTCATACTGCAAATATGATGGTGTCACTTCTTCTGCGTGTCTCCCGGTGAATGGACAAAAGAATTTCGAGAACGAAGTTTGCCTCGGTGACTTCGGCATATGGGCATACTCGTAGGGTCACCGCTAGGCTGTGTATGTATCGGTATTGTATATGATTAAGGGTCTTCCTTCAGATGAACCAGAGTGCGTGTATCGGTATTGTATATGATTAAGGGACATCCTTCAGATGAACCAGAGTGCGTGTATCGGTATTGTATATGATTAAGGGTCATCCTTCAGATGAACCAGAGTGCGTGTATCGGTATTGAATATGATTAAGGGTCTGACATCCTTCAGATGAACCAGAGAGTGCATGTCGGACATACACTCTTCAAAAAAGTTAAGGATCGGTTGAAAAAACATATCTAATTATAACAAATTGCCAAAAAATTAAACATCGACATAATAATTAAAAGATTAATGTGTTTGAATTAACAAATGAACAATGAGTCTTGACCTAGAATTTTGTTTGGCAGGCAGAGTTATTTCCCTTTGTGGGACTTCTCAAAAGCTTCTGCATTTTGGAAGAAAAAAGGTGTTTTTTTTATAGCCCCATGAAATTTGCGGAACGCATGCCAGGGCAAAAGGTTGTGATGCACGTGCTACAACAGGGTCCTGGCTATGAACATTGCTCACCAGCTTGTGTTTAAAGGTTGACACGCTGACACAATTATGCCCCCACGAAGAAAACTGAGCGATTTGGATAGAGGAAGGGCAATAGGATGGCTACAAGACGGTGTTGCTGCCAGGCAAGTAGCCCAGAGGCTTGCAGTGGCTCCCTCTGTCATCATCAGACTAAAACAGAGATTCCACGCAACTGGAAGAGTGCAGGAGCGACAACGTTCTGGTCGGCCCAGAGTCACCAGACAAAGAGAGGATCGCTTCATTCAGAGGCAGGCCATGCAACAAAGAATGGCTACGGCAAACAACTTTAGGCAACGCCCACAAGCTACCACCAACACTTTTGTTAGTGGTCAGACGATCCGAAACCGCTTACACAACTTTGGCTTGCGTGCAAGGCGTCCAGTCCGAGGAACAACCCTGACTGCTAATCACCGAGCAGCTCGCCGAGCCTGGTGCACTCAACATGTGAGGTGGCAACGTCAGCAGTGGGCTCAGGTGTTGTTTCCAGATGAGTCCCGCTTTTGCTTGGAACCTGCTGATGGTCGCATCCGAGTGTGGAGGCGTCGCGGAGAGCGCTTCGCAGAAGGCGCTGTTCTGGAACGACAGCGTTTTGGCGGAGGCTCTGTGATGGTCTGGGGAGGGATCAGCACACGTCTAAGGACACCTCTGTACCATGTAGTGGGCAACTTGACCGGTGTCCGCTACCAGAATGAGATCCTGCAACCCCTGGTCGTTCCAGCCCTCCAAGCGATCGGCCCTCGTGCGATTCTTCAGGATGACAACGCACCTCCCCATCGCTCTGCAGCTGTAAACACCTTCATCCAGCAGGCCAGGGTCAACAGGATGCTGTGGCCAGCGGAACAGCCCGGACCTGAACCCCATAGAGCATATGTGGGACGAGCTTTGTCGTCGGGTACAGCAACATCACCCTCCTCCTGCCAATCTGGGTCAACTGCTGCAATGGCTCCAGCAGGAGTGGAATTGAGTTGCCTAGCACACAACGGAGGGCACACGCGTTATTGACACTGATTCACATTGTTGTGAATTCCATTTTCGAGGGTTGTCACGTTTGACACACTCTAACTAAATTGTCGCTCCCGCGTTCGATCTTTGCTTTGTTTGTCTTTACTCCTTGCTTGTTCAATTATATAATTTTTTAAAAATGAAAGAATTCGGTCTTGTCTGTTTTGTGTGGCGTGCTTGTAAAAAAGTGACTCCTTAACTTTTTTTTAAAGAGTGTATAGATAAGACAACATTAATGTCCATATGTCACACGCTTTCCTTCTTTGCCACTACTAAAGCAAACGTGTGCAAGATTGTATGTTACACGCTTTGGAGCATGTGCAAGAACGGATTCAAACTCGAAATCGTCCCTCCAAAAGCCCCAAAATGCACACACGACTTTTATTTCTCCTGCTGTTGTCGTGTCTTCTCTTTACAAATTCTTCAACGCTGAGAATACTGAAAACGGCATCCCAGACTACAGTACTGTTTCCATACGCGAGTTTAGCTTCCCTTGGAAAGTGGCTCACTCAGGAGGCCTGTTAGTCTGAAACTAGAAGGACAGAGTTCTGAACATAGATGACAAAGACCCCGGAAAGAACAAACATTTCGCGGATGCAGACACAGAAAGACGTCATGAAGAATGGAATGCTTCAAAAGATACAGACTGTGACGATGACTGTGACGTCATTCACATATACCGAGACGTCATTCATAGTTGTTCGTTCACTTTCGTCAAAAAGTAGATCTCTCCACAATGGCTGCTCCTGTGTTTAGGTTTATCAAGCGTGAGTACGCAAAACGTGTTTGTTCTCTCCTCTGTTGAAGCTGTGAGACATAATCGCCATTACGAGCTAGTCGTGTGACAGAGAGTGTTCTTGCACACTCGACTGCTGCTGTTTCACTCCGGCTAAAGCCGTCGTGAAACATCTACAGTCTCGTGTGCAAGAAAACTCTCTGTCACACGACTAGCTCGTAATAGCGGGTAATCTTGACTCTTTCGTCACACACCTTAACAACGTCACCCAGTCACTCGTCTCGGCCAACCAGTCTCGGTGAATCTCGCGCCAACCAGTCTCGGTGAATCTCGCGCCAACCAGTCTCGGTGAATCTCGCGCCAACCAGTCTCGGTGAATCTCGCGCCGTACCGTGTGATTTGGACTGACACGCTCACATAGGGGTGCATAGAATTTTTTTCTGGAATCAGATTTAATCGCATTGGGCGTCCGTTACGCCCTTCCGTCAAACGGGTAGAGCCAGTGTGGGGAGCGGGTGTTCTGGGGCATTCCTCTCGTTTGGTGGATTTGATGTTGTTTGTCATGTTTCACTCCAAACTGAAGTGTTCTACTTTTGAACGCTTGGATTTACCATTTGCGCTATTTTTACTAGAAGAGTTATGTACTATTTCACACTGTACTATTTCACACTGTACTATTTCACACTGTGTTCAAAACTGGTTACACCGGCACGGTTGGCCTAGTGGTAAGGCGTCCGCCGCGTGATCGGGAGGTCGTGGGTTCGAACCCCGGCCGGGTCATACTTAAGACTTTAAAATTGGCAATCTAGTGGCTGCTCCGCCTGGCGTCTGGCATTATGGGACCCCCCGCGGGTTAGGGGGAAGAATTTACCCGATGCTCCCCAGCATGTCGTAAGAGGCGACTAACGGATTCTGTTTCTCTTTTTACCCTTGTTAAGTGTTTCTTGTATAGAATATAGTCAATTTTTGAAAAGATTTTAGTCAAGCAGTATGTAAGAAATGTTTAAGTCCTTTGTACTGGAAACTTGCATTCTCCCAGTAAGGTAATACATTGTACTACGTTGCAAGCCCCTGGAGCAATTTTTTGATTAGTGCTTTTGTGAACAAGAAACAATTGACAGTGGCTCTATCCCATCTCCCCCCTTTCCCCGTCGCGATATAACCTTCGTGGTTGAAAACGACGTTAAACACCAAATAAAGAAAGAAGAAACGCATTATGGGGTTAGTGCTAGGACTGGTTGGTCCGGTGTCAGAATAATGTGACTGGGTGAGACATGAAGCCTGTGCTGCGCGCGACTTCTGTCTTGTGTGTGGCGCACGTAATATGTCAAAGCAGCACCGCCTTGATATGGCCCTTCGTGGTCGGCTGGTCGTTAAGCAAACAAACAAACAAACAAACAAACAAAAAACTGGTTACAAAAATGTGTTAATAAACTTGGCCAAAAAAGTATTGCACAGTAGCTGGCAACGCATTCATTAAATAACATTAATATTTACCTCCACGCCCAAACCCATTCCGTCACGAAAAAGGTGCGCGCAACATCCTATTAACATATGTATTACCCATAATGCACGGAGCAGCTGCTAGCCACCCGTAAAAACTGACTTTAAATCTGTCCCAAGAGAGACAGTACGCTCTCTCTGATATATGTCCTGCACTTTTTTGATAACACATTTCAATGCTCTTTTCATAAAGAAGTTAATTCACTCAGGTGTTGTTGCTGTTTACACCGAGAAAGCTACGTTGAAATGAGTGACAGATTCACAGCTTGGTGTCTTCGTAGTCTCGGTTAAAATGTCTTAAAGTGTCGCCATCTTACTTTTTGTACTGTCGCGAAGTAGTTTGTACAGCTAGCACAGAAAAGGGTGGACTTAAAAGAAAGAAAGAAAGAAAGAAACAAGTCGCGTAAGCCGAAAATACTACATTTAGTCAAGCTGTGGAACTCACAGAATGAAACTGAACGCACTGCATTTTTCACCAAGACCTCGTAGCATCGTCAGTCCATGACCTCTATGGGCTTTGAGAGGGCTGGCAGCCACGCGGTAGGAGGTCTTTCATAGTACTGGAGAGTCTCTCTAATAACAGCTCTCCTTTGACCCGCCACCACACAAACTGTCAAAGCATCTTTCATGGTATCTCTGCCGTCGCTCGCCCCAGTTCTTGTTGACAAAAGTAAGGGAGACGTTTTTGTGAGAAAGTCGGTGGCTATGGCAAACGTTGTGATTTCTGTCACGCGTGAAGTTCGCTGGCATGTCGCAGCAAGAACCGTCATTAATGGAGGCAATTCTTCACACGTTCAAGACTTTTCTGCTTCTGTAAAGGGCGTAACAAACTAAGCTTTTCTTGCGGCACTTAGCTAGCTAAGAAAGATGTAAACAATCGTGGTAAATGACGCTTTAGGGCGTTGACCTGTTCACGGAATGTTCTGGAAGTGGAAAGGGACTGAATAACAAGAAATCGGTCAGAAAATCCGCCTTTTGCTTCAACTAACCCGACTGACTGTTCGAGATCAACGTCCTTTTAGACCAGTTGGCTTACAGTAGTACATGCAAGGATGATACTCTGGGGATATGGTGTGATAGTTCGACTCAAAAAAGACCAATGCAGCTGTCTTCATCGACTCGCCGGCACGTCAAAGTATCGAGATGCGATCAGGATAATGAGAGACGAGAATTGATGCATGCGTTAGATCGTCACACACCAAAATCCTTAACCACTCACAAACACATGTCCAAATATTGGCCAAACTTGTCTGAAGGGACGTTGAATTAAAATAGTCAAACAGCCCCCCCCTCCCCCCCCCCCTCCCCCTTCTCTTCACTGGAAAAAAAGGAGTCAACTATTAACACGATGACACAACAAACGACAAAAATCCAAAAACAATTAGACTGCCGACGCTTTAAAATTCAGAATACAAAAAGCCAACAAGTCGCGTAAGGCGAAATTACTACATTTAGTCAAGCTGTGGAACTCACAGAATGAAACTGAACGTACTGCATTTTTTCACAATGACCGTAGTCCGCCGCTCGTGCAAAACGCAGTGAAACTGACGAGCCTGTTTAGCGCGGTAGTGGTTTCGCTGTGCTGCATAGCACGCTTTTCTGTACCTCTCCACTTTCTGAGCGTGTTTTTAATCCAAACATATCATATCTATATGTTTTTGGAATCAGGAACCGACAAGGAATAAGATGAAATTGTTTTTAAATCGATTTCGGAAAATTAATTTTAATCATAATTTTTATATTTTTAATTTTCAGAGCTTGTTTGTAATCCAAATATAACATATGTATATGTTTTTGGAATCAGAATATGACGAAGAATAAGATGAAATTGTTTTTGGATCGTTTTATAAAAAAGTAATTTTAATTACAAGTTTTTGATTTTTAATGACCAAACTTATTCATTAGTTTTTAAGCCACCAAGTTGAAATGCAATACCAAAGTCCGGTTTTTGTCGAAGATTGCTTTGCCAAAATTTCAATTAATTTGATTGAAAAATGAGGGTGTGACAGTGCCGCCTCAACGTTCACAAAAACGTCATCAAAGGTATTTATCAACAATATGAAAAAAACGTCCGGGGATATCATTCCCAGGAACTCTCATGTAAAATTTCATAAAGATCGGTCCAGTAGTTTAGTCTGAATCGCTCTACACACACACACGTACACACACACGCACAGACAGACAGACACACAGACACACACACATACACCACGACCCTCGTCTCGATTCCCCCTCTACGTTAAAACATTTAGTCAAAACTTGACTAAATGTAAAAAGGTGAGGTGGGGTTCGGTTAAGTGCACTGGAGAGCCAGAGATCAAAGCGGAATTCGCACCCATCAGGAAAAACTGTCAACACACAAGTGATATAATCCATTTCAAGTTAGTTGTCACGACTTTACCTGTACGTCAGAGCAAGGCCATGTTTGTATTGGAATTATTCGTTCAACGGACTGCCAATAAGCACGCATTGTATGCTAATCTGTAGCAAAAATGTTTCAGTTATCTTTATAAATAGTCATGGGAGAATTTGTTGTTGATGGCCGCAGGAGCGGACATCTATTGCAATGCGTTCGGAGAGGTGACATGTCTCGTTTGTTACCGTTCTCACGAGATCAGTTGTTGAAACCAACTTTGTTATCTGTGCTGTTCCGGAAATGAGCTGCGCTTTTTTGGAATTCAATGTCACTGTTGTCCCTTTTGCGCTGTTTCGGAAATGAGCTGCACCTCGTCTGTCTGTTTATAGCAACACACACTGTCTGTCACGTACACTCCATGCAAGTCTCTCCGTCTCTCCCTCGCTCTGCCTTAGTGTCTGTGTGTGTATCTGTCTCTCTCTCAATCTTTTTCTCTCTCTCCTGCAGATCTCATGCGCTCTCTCTCTCTCTCTCTCTCTCTCTCTCTCTCTCTCTCTCTCTCTCTCTCTCTCTCTCTCTCTCTCTCTCTCTCTCAATTGTTACCCCTCAATGGGCGAGGGCCGGATGAAAAGAAGCATGTATACATTGCTTATTCTGTCACCCTCGTAAAATAAATTTCAATTCAATTCAATTCTCTCTCTCTCTCTCTCTCTCTCTCTCTCTCTCTCTCTCTCTCTATCTGTCTCTCTATGTCTCTCTGTCTCTGTCTCTCTCTCTCCCTCTCCCTCTCTCTCTCTCTTTTCTCTCTCTCTCTCTCTATCTCTTGAGTCATTTTCTCTCACCCGGTGTTCATTTATCTGTTTCTCCGTCTCGAGTCACTCTCTGTCTGTCTGTCTGTCTGTCTCTGTCTCTCTTTCTCTTTCTCTGTCTCTCTCTCTGAGTCTCTGCGCCTCTGTCTTTCCATGTGTGTCTCTGTCTATGTGTGTGTGTGTGTGTCTCTCTCTCTCTCTCTCTCTCTCTCTCTCTCTCTCTCTCTCTCTCTCTCTCTCTCTCTCTCTCTCTCTCTCTGCAAAAAAGTATACCAATGCTTATTCTGTTACCCTCGTAAAATAAAGAATTGTCATTGTCATTGTCTCTCCTCACTCACTCTCTCTCTCTCTCTCTCTCTCTCTCTCTCTCTCTCTCTCTCTCTCTCTCTCTCTCTCTCTCTCTCTCTCTCTCTCTCTCATCCAACTCCTGGGAGGTATTGCACCTCGGTTCGACCGAAGCTAAGTTAAGAATAAATTCCTGTTGTGCAGCGGGTTAAAGTATTCCCTCATACCTCGGAGATATACCTTCACTCGCTCGCAGCGACGTCACGTGACGGAAAGAATGTTATCACACCATTGAAATGACATTCTTTCCGTCCCCTATAGGCGACGAAATAGGTCAAATTTTGTGCACTTTTTAGTGGAAAATGCTTCGACGCCGGAGCGGGTACTGGACCCAGTGCCGTTCTAGTGCAAGTGCACTACAAAGGCACTGCACCCAGTGCCGATAAGCGACAGCATTCTTTCCACCATCTAAAATGTCACGTGACGTCGCTGCGAGCGAGTGAAGGTATATCTCCGAGGTATGAGGGAATACTTTATCCCGCTGCACAACAGGAATTTATTCTTAACTTAGCTTCGGTCGAACCGAGGTGCAATGGGTGCTCCTGGCACGCAGGTCAAAGCAGAGGTTTTTCAGTCTTGTGTTAACTTGAGTGCACGTGTACCCAGCAGGAGGGGGGTGATTCGGGTCAGAAGTGGGGTAACTCGACCACTTGGCTTATGGTGGAGACAGCTGGAAGATCTCTGAATATAATTGAAGAGTAGTCTTCCTTGCAGATTAGAAGTTTGTGCTGTGCGGGCTGGGTAAAGGGAGTGGCCGGGGAGGGGAAGGTGGGGGGGGGGGGGGGGAGTGGGTAAGAGAGGGGTAAGAGAGACGAAAGAGGAAACTGGACAGAGAAAAGTCACTGCCTGAAGCATTCAATAAAGCCAGAAAAAAAGAAAGTACGACATGCAGGTTTTCAAATCATATTTTTGCAAAGTGTGTGTTCGTGGCTGCTTTCATGGGGTGCCTGCATGTATCCTCAGGAATTTGAGGATTTCTTTTATCTCTCTTTTTCTGACACCGTTCATTTAACGTCATTTTTACAGGACAGGTTTTTTTTCCTTTCAGTTATACGTTGTAGTAGTTTGACCTTATTGTTTTAGTACAAGTAGAGCTCGTTCACCAGTAGCAAAGACTCACTCAGTCCATCAGTGTGTCTGAAAGTGTGTGATGGGGGGAGGGCCTCTCCCGTGACCGGCCACCTGCAATGTACGGACAGGTTTGCAGTGGCCCTTGGGTGTCCGTTCATGAGAGGGACTGCTGTAGCAGTAAAACTAGTGTGATACATAAGTAATCAATTCATCCACTTGACGATAGTCACAACAGGGACTTATCACTCTTCTTTGCATGTTTTTATGCCTACGTATTTTCAAATACTCTGCAACATATGTAACCCAAATACAACATGTGCCCGTACACTACCGCTTCTTTTATGAAAACATTGCTTCGGCCATGTTGATTTTAATCAACCAATTTTCTTGTTCATTCTGTTCGTCCTGATATGGCTCTGCGTAGTCGGCTGGACGTTAAGCAACAAATAAACAAACAAACAAACAAATTGTTCATTCTGTGACCAGAGCGCGAAACTTTAAGAGCAAGATAAATGAGCATTTTTCCCTTTGTTGTTGTTGTTGTTCTTGTTGTTGTTGTT